>NC_034178.2:71836507-71876356 GCF_002021735.2 Oncorhynchus kisutch
GAGAGGAGAGGAGAGGAGGAGGAGAGGAGAGAGAGGAGAGGAGAGGAGAGGAGAGGAGAGGAGAGGAGAGGAGAGGAAAGGAAAGGAGAGGAGAGGAGTGGAAAGGAGAGGAAAGGAGAGGAAAGGAAAGGAGAGGAGAGGAGAGGAGTGGAAAGGAGAGGAAGAGGAGAGGGGAGGAGAGGAGAGGAGAGGAGAGGAGAGGAGAGGAGAGGAGAGGGAGAGGAAAGGAGAGGAAAAGAAGAGAGGGAGAGGAGAGGAGAGAGGACAGGAGAGGAGAGGAGAGGAGAGGAGAGGAGAGGAGAGGAGGGAGAGGAGAGGAGAGGAAATGAGAGGAAGGAGAGGAGAGGAGAGGAGAAGGAGAGGAAGAGGAGAGAGAGGGAGAGGAGAGGAGAGGAGAGGAGAGGAGAGGAGAGAGGAGAGGAGAGGAGAGGAAAGGAAAGGAAGGAGAGGAGAGGAGTGGAAAGGAGAGGAAAGGAGAGGAAAGGAGAGGAGAGGAGTGGAAAGGAGAGGAGAGGAGAGGAGAGGAAGGAAAGGAGAGGAGAGGAGTTGGAAGGAGAGGAAAGGAGAGGAAAGGAGAGGAGAGAGTGGAAAGGAGAGGAAAGGAGAGGAGAGGAGAGGAGAGGAAAGGAAAGGAAAGGAAAGGAGATGAGAGAGGAGAGGAGAGGAGAGGAGAGGAGAGGAGAGGAGAGGAGAGGAGAGGAGAGGAGAGGAGAGGAGAGGAGAGGAGAGGAGAGGAGAGGAGAGTGGTGCGGGACGGGACGGGAGAGGGGAGGAGAGGAGAGGAGAGGAGTGGAAAGGAGAGGAAAGGAGAGGAGAGGAGAGGGAGAGGAGAGGAAAGGAGAGGAGAGGAGAGGAGAGGAGAGGAGAGGAGAGGAGAGGAGAGGAGAGGAGAGGAGAGGAGAGGAGAGGAGAGGTAATTAATTAATGCTAATTAATTGATAAACAACAGATGCTTAAAGAGCTAATTTTATGGAGGTAAAGAGACAACTTTGTTCAGTAACCACATCAAATCTAAAATAAACAGCTCCTTCCTAATAGTGTGTATTGTTAATGGAAGAACAATCGAGAGCATCCTGTCGGGCTGTAACACCGTCTGGTACGGGACCTGCCCCGCCGACAATCTCTCCAGAGGGTAGTGAGGTCTGCACAACGCATCACCGGAGGCAAACTACCTGCCCTCCAGGACGCCTACACCACTCGATGTTACAGGAAGGCCATAAAGATCATCAAGGACAACAACCACCCGAGCCACTGCCTGTTCACCCCGTTATCATCCAGAAGGCGAGGTCAGTACAGGTGCATCAAAGCAGGGACCGAGAGACTGAAAAACACCTTCTATCTCAAGGCCATCAGACTGTTAAACAGCCACTAACATTGAGTGGCTGCTGCCAACATACTGACTCAACTTCAGCCACTTCAATAATGGAAATTGATGTAAAAAATGTATCACTAGCCACTTTAAACAATGCCACTTTATATAATGTTTACATACCCTACATTACTCATCTCATATGTATATACTGTACTCTATATCATCCACTGCATCTTGCCAACTTTATGTAATACATGTATCACTAGCCACTTTAACTATGCCACTTTGTTTACATACTCATCTCATATGTATTTACTGTACTCGATACCATCTACTACATCTTGCCTATGCCGCTCTGTACCATCACTCATTCATATATCCTTATGTACATATTCTTTATCCCTTTACACTTATGTGTATAAGGTAGTAGTTGTGGAATTGTTAGGTTAGATTACTTGTTGGTTATTACTGCATTGTCGGAACTAGAAGCACAAGCATTTCGCTACACTCGCATTAACATCGGCTAACCATGTGTATGTGACAAATACAATTTGATTTGATTTGATTTGATACGGGGCTGAACCCTAACTTGAGAACTGTGGATGCATTTTATACTTTCTCCCAATTTAATCAACATTCAGTACCAGTCAAAGTTTGGAAACACCTACTCATCCAAAGGTTTTTCTATATTCTTACTATTTTCTACATTGTAGAATAATAGTGAAGACATCAACACTATGAAATAACACATATGGAGTCATGTAGTAACCAAAAAAGTGTACAAATGAAAATATACTTAGCCTTGATGCCTTGGCATTCTCTCAACCAGATTCACCTGGAATGCTTTTCCAACAGTCTTGAAGGAGTTCCCACATATGCTGAGCACTTGTTGGCTGCTTTTCCTTCACTCTGCGGTCCAACTTATCCCAAACCATCTCAATTGGGTTGAGGTCGGGTGATTGTGGAGGCCAGGTCATCTGATGCAGCACTACATTACTCTCCTTCTTTGTCAAATAGCCCTTACACAGCCTGGAGGTGTGTTGGGTCATTGTCCTGTTGAAAAACAAACGATCGTCCCGCTAAACGCAAACCAGATGGGATGGCGTATCGATGCAGTATTCTGTGGTATCCATGTTGGTTAAGTGTGCCTTTAATTCTAAAATAAATCATCCAATAGGTGTTAGTGTTGATGTCTTTACCATTATTCTACAATGAAGAAAATAGTAAAAAGAAAAGTAAAACCCTTGAATGAGTAGGTGTTGTCCAAACCTTCGTGTGGTAGTGTACCTTACACTACGTAATCAACGTATGATCGACCTGAAATCCAGCATCTCAAAGTTAGGATTTGGGCCGTTAAGACAGTAATACTACCAATACCGTCTCCAATAGCGTCTCCAATAGCGTCTCCAATAGCGTCTCCAATACCGTCTCCAATACCGTCTCCAATACCGTCTCCAATACCGTCTCCATACTCTCCAATAGCGTCTCCAATACCGCCTCCAATACCGTCTCCAATACCGTCTCCAATAGCGTCTCCAATAGCGTCTCCAATAGCGTCTCCAATACCGCCTCCAATACCGTCTCCAATAGCGTCTCCAATAGCGTCTCCAATAGCGTCTCCAATACCGCCTCCAATACCGTCTCCAATACCGTCTCCAATACCGCCTCCAATACCGTCTCCAATACCGTCTCCAATACCGTCTCCAATATCGTCTCCAATACCGTCTCCAATACCGCCTCCAATACCGTCTCCAATACCGTCTCCAATACCGTCTCCAATACCGCCTCCAATACCGCCTCCAATACCGCCTCCAATACCGTCTCCAATACCGTCTCCAATATCGTCTCCAATACCGTCTCCAATATCGTCTCCAATATCGTCTCCAATACCGTCTCCAATATCGTCTCCAATATCGTCTCCAATAGCGTCTCCAATACCGCCTCCAATACCGTCTCCAATACCGTCTCCAATAGCGTCTCCAATAGCGTCTCCAATAGCGTCTCCAATACCGCCTCCAATACCGTCTCCAATAGCGTCTCCAATAGCGTCTCCAATAGCGTCTCCAATACCGCCTCCAATACCGTCTCCAATACCGTCTCCAATACCGCCTCCAATACCGTCTCCAATACCGTCTCCAATACCGTCTCCAATATCGTCTCCAATACCGTCTCCAATACCGCCTCCAATACCGTCTCCAATACCGTCTCCAATACCGTCTCCAATACCGCCTCCAATACCGCCTCCAATACCGCCTCCAATACCGTCTCCAATACCGTCTCCAATATCGTCTCCAATACCGTCTCCAATATCGTCTCCAATATCGTCTCCAATACCGTCTCCAATATCGTCTCCAATATCGTCTCCAATATCGTCTCCAATACCGTCTCCAATACCGTCTCCAATACCGTCTCCAATACCGTCTCCAATACCGTCTCCAATACCGCTCCAATACCGTCTCCAATACCGTCTCCAATACCGTCTCCAATAGCGTCTCCAATAGCGTCTCCAATACCGTCTCCAATACCGTCTCCAATACCGTCTCCAATACCGTCTCCAATACCGTCTCCAATAGCGTCTCCAATACCGTCTCCAATACCGTCTCCAATAGCGTCTCCAATACCGTCTCCAATACCGTCTCCAATACCGTCTCCAATACCGTCTCCAATACCGTCTCCAATACCGTCTCCAATACCGTCTCCAATACCGTCTCCAATACCGTCTCCAATACCGTCTCCAATACCGTCTCCAATACCGTCTCCAATACCGTCTCCAATACCGTCTCCAATACCGTCTCCAATACCGTCTCCAATACCGTCTCCAATACCGTCTCCAATACCGTCTCCAATACCGTCTCCATACCGTCTCCAATACCGTCTCCAATACCGTCTCCAATAGCCGTCTCCAATACCGTCTCCAATACCGTCTCCAATACCGTCTCCAATAGCGTCTCCAATACCGTCTCCAATACCGTCTCAATAGCGTCTCCAATACCGTCTCCAATACCGTCTCCAATATCGTCTCCAATAACCGTCTCCAATACCGTCTCCAATAGCGTCTCCAATACCGTCTCCAATACCGTCTCCAATACCGTCTCCAATACCGCCTCCAATACCGTCTCCAATACAAGGTGTTCGATAAATAAAACAATGGTTGAAGTCACAACGTTACATAGCCTTCTTGAATATCTCAATTGGAACTAAATGATTGAATGAACTTAAGAAGGTAGAGAAAGGGTTGGTATATGTTTCATGGTCCTGTTTGGCTCAGTCAGTAGAGCGCGGTGCTTTTGGTGGCCAAGGGTCATGGGTTCGATTCCCGCGGGGACCATCCATACGTAAAATGTACCCCTGGATGACTCTACGTCGCTTTGGATAAAGATATTTGCAGAATTGCGTATTTTGTTAATTCATCAACTCTGGTATTATACTTAACTACTTTCCTAACCAAACCAATCTGATACAAAACAAAAAGAAGCTCTTTGGGCCTCCTCAAAAAGCTTGGTATCACAATGGAGACCCATCCAACACACTTCACAACCCCAGAAGCTCACCACACACACACAGGAGAATCATGGCTCACTGCACATAACCAAACTAGAGAGAGAGAGGGAGGTAGTAACATGGTACAGTCTCATTCATAGTAACTTAGAGAGAGAGATTAACATGGGACAGTCTCATTTATAGTAACCTAGAGAGAGAGATTAACATGGGACAGTCTCATTCATAGTAACATAGCGAGAGAGATTAACATGGTACAGTCTCATTCATAGTAACCTAGAGAGAGAGATGAACATGGTACAGTCTCATTCATAGTAAGTTGTTTCACACTGACCTATTATCTAAATAATGAACCTGAGGAGACGATTGTCAACTTCTAAACATCTCTCCTTCTGGGTACATCCTGAATGGCACCCTATTCCCTACATAGTGCACTACTTCAGACCAGAGCCCTATGGAACCCTATTCCCTACATGGTGCACTACTTCAGACCAGAGCCCTATGGAACCCTATTCCCTACATAGTGCACTAATTTAGACCAGAGCCCTATGGAACCCTATTCCCTGCATAGTGCACTACTTTAGACCAGAGCCCTATGGAACCCTATTCCCTACATAGTGCACTAATTTAGACCAGAGCCCTATGGAACTCTATTCCCTGCATAGTGCACTACTTTAGACCAGAGCCCTATGGAACCCTATTCCCTATCTATAGTGCACTACTTTAGACCAGAGCCCTATGGCACCATATTCCTTATATAGTGCACTACTTTAGACCAGAGCCCTATGGAACCCTATTCCCTATATAGTGCACTACTTTAGACTAGAGCCCTATGGCACCCTATTCCCTATATAGTGCACTAATTTAGACCAGAACCCTATTCCCTGCATAGTCCACTCCCCTATAGAACCCTATTCCCTGCATATTTCCTGCATAGTGCACTACTTTAGACCAGAGCCCTATGGAACCCTATTCCCTACATAGTGCACTACTTTAGACCAGAGCCCTATGGAACCCTATTCCCTACATGGTGCAACAGTGTATACCAACCCACGGGGCTCTAGTTCATTATAAAGAGAACAGGATACCATTCAGGTGTACTGATGCATATCCTATTACATATAGCTGCTAGAGGACAAAGGACTTCTCTGTTTAGAATATATTTTATGTATGACAAATGTGCAGGTTAGTGTTTTTTGTCATTAAATCTTGCTCTGGAGGCTACTCTGCAGAGTAGTCACTAGCTGGCATACAAAGACATAAAATCTGATTTTAAACCTAAATCGAACCTTAGATTAAGACCAAAAAGCATATATTTTTTTAGTGCATTTTTCTAAAAAAGCCCATTTGGACTTATAAAGCCCACAGGCAGCTGGCCTGTCTAAAGGAAATCGTTTGGTTCTGCCTCCAGGACAAAACTCATGACAATAAACCTCAACCTGGGAGAAATGTCCCTTTGTCACTTTGATGGAGTTGAATATTTTGCTGTGGAGTCAGAGACAGGCCATTCATCATTAGTCTGTGGAGTCAGAGACAGGCCAGTCATCTTTAGTCTGTGGAGTCAGAGACAGGCCAGTCATTATTAGTCTGTGGAGTCAGAGACAGGCCAGTCATTATTAGTCTGTGGAGTCAGAGACAGGCCAGTCATTATTAGTCTGTGGAGTCAGAGACAGGCGAGTCATAATTAGTCTGTGGAGTCAGAGACAGGCGAGTCATTATTAGTCTGAGGAGTCAGAGACAGGCCAGTCATTATTAGTCTGTGGAGTCAGAGACATGTGAGTCATTATTAGTCTGTGGAGTCAGAGACAGGCGAGTCATTATTAGTCTGTGGAGTCAGAGACAGGCCAGTCATTATTAGTCTGTGGAGTCAGAGACAGGCGAGTCATTATTAGTCTGTGGAGTCAGAGAAAGGCCAGTCATTATTAGTCTGTGGAATCAGAGACAGGCGAGTCATTATTAGTCTGTGGAGTCAGAGACAGGCCAGTCATTATTAGTCTGTGGTGTCAGAGACAGGCCAGTCATTATTAGTCTGTGGAGTCAGAGACAGGCCAGTCATTATTACTCTGTGGACTCAGAGACAGGCGAGTCATTATTAGTCTGTGGAGTCAGAGACAGGCGAGTCATTATTAGTCTGTGGAGTCAGAGACAGGCGAGTCATTATTCGTCTGTGGAGTCAGAGACAGGCGAGTCAATATTAGTCTGTGGAGTCAAAGACAGGCGAATCATTATTAGTCTGTGGAGTCCGAGACAGGCGAGTCATTATTAGTCTGTGGAGTCAGAGACAGGCGAGTCATTATTAGTCTGTGGAGTCAGAGACAGGCGAGTCATTATTAGTCTGTGGAGTCAGAGACAGGCCAGTCATTATTACTCTGTGATTGAGAGCTTTTACTCCACTGGGCCAGGAGGCTCTGAGCTCACACACACGCATGTCGTCTCCCCAAGCAACACACACACACACACACACACACACACACACACACACACACACACACACACACACACACACACACACTGGTCTCCCCAAGCAACACACACTCACACACGCTGTGTGGTCTCTCCATGCAACACTTGTAATCCTGAGAGATTACATTGGGGTCACCGTCTCTGATGTTATCTGTGTCAGGGACAGACCTTGGGTTTAATCTTATAACAACACCACCTGGCTGGGGCCATATGCTTCATTACACTGACGGAATGGGACTTTTGCCGAGCAAATTTCAGGAAATAAAGATAAAAAGTGCTTCATGATAAGCAATTGGTGCTTGGAGGTGAATCGGCTTGGTTGTATCATGTTAGGAGATTGTGGAGTAAGAAGTGTGACAGAACATCCAAAACGTATTTCAAAAATCCTGAAAAACTTGTAGATATCTTTGTTAGAAAGAATAGTGTATTTCCCTTGAGGGAGTGACTGTGAATGTAAGAAAACATTGTCTCAACCCCAATTCTCTCCTACTATATGATCCTAACACTTCAAAGGTTAAAAAGACAATGTATTTCTTTTCATTGTTGTTGCACGTTAGTGTATTGACCACACCAACGTGCAGGAGTTGGTTCTATCAGTACTCGTTTCCTTCTGAGGAAGAAGAAAAGGCACAGGTGACACTATGCACCAATGTACTTGCCTCATGAACATGTACCCTTCGACTCCTGTGAAAGTAACAAAATGTCATCTTGGGGCTCTTCTGGTTCTCCACTCTCATCCAGTCCTAAAGACAACGTTATGCGTACAGCCCAATACTGTCTCCAATACTGTCTCCAATACCGTCTCCAATACCATCTCCAATACCATCTCCAATACCGTCTCCAATACCGTCTCCAATACCGTCTCCAATACCGTCTCCAATAGCGTCTCCAATAGCGTCTCCAATACCGTCTCCAATACCGTCTCCAATACCGTCTCCAATACCGTCTCCAATACCGTCTCCAATAGCGTCTCCAATACCGTCTCCAATACCATCTCCAATACCGTCTCCAATACCGTCTCCAATACCATCTCCAATACCGTCTCCAATACCATCTCCAATACCGTCTCCAATACCGTCTCCAATACCATCTCCAATACCGTCTCCAATACCATCTCCAATACCATCTTCAATACCGTCTCCAATACCGTCTCCAATACCGTCTCCAATAATGTTTCCAATACCGTCTCCAATACTGTCTCCAATACTGTCTTCAATAATGTTTCCAATACCGTCTCCAATAATGTCTCCTTTCACCTGAAGATACATTCCACAAATCTAAAAGCCTTGGTTTGTTGGAGGCATATGGGCCCCGTGGGAGATCACACAATCTTTATTTTATCACTCACTTCCCCTTTCAAATCAGTGAATGGAAGTGGGCAAATGCACACTTCGGGAGGAAGGAGAGATCGTTGGGACGTAGCCTGTCTGTGTGCGTGCGTGTGTGACCATCTGGGGCAGAGGAATGTGTCACCTCAGAGATACAGAGGAAGTGACCTCACCAACTAACCCCCCCCACCCAAATTAATTTGAATAATGATAACATCTTGTGTCTATCCCACGGAGGCTGGCTGACTGGCTGGCTGGCTGGCTGACTGGCTGGCTGACTTGCTGGCTGGCTGACTGGCTGGCTATCTGAACTCTGCCCACACAGTGGCTGTTTCCCAAATGGCACCCTATTCCCTATTTTGAGTACTAGTTTTGACCAGGACTCACCCGGCATTGGTCCAAAGCAGAACACTAGACGGGGATAAGGCACTGTTTGGGACACAGCCTCCGCCTGTCCACATTACTCTTCTGTTTTCGATGCCAGGGCTGAACAACACCCTGAGCTACCCCATTCACCCCTCTTCTGACTAGCAGGTCAAGTCCACACACACACACACACACACACACTCACTCACACACACACACACACATACACACACACACACACACACTAACACTGTCAGCAGTAGGGTTTCCACTTAGCTACACTGCCCTGAGACTGACAGACTGACAGACTGACAGATTGACAGACTGACGGGCTGCCAGACTGCCAGACAGACTGCCAGACAGACAGACATCTTACAAAAAGAGTATCCTGTGGTGTGTAAAACATTTCCATTCAAGGCACCACTTGTAGGAGTTTCTTTCAATTGTCTGCCTCACAATTTATCTGTATAACAGTAATCTTCCCTCTGTATTTATTGAGTACAACATTATTTGTTTGGGTGAAAAAAGCTCTAGGTTTAGGAATGTGTTTTTGTAGGAGTAAATTGGATAAATATTTAGTGGAGGAGGAGGATGAAAAGGAGGAGGAGGAGGAGGAGGAGGTGGAGAAAGAAGATGAGGAAGAAGAGAAAGACAAGGAGGAGGAAGAGGAAGAGGAGGAGGAGGACGAGGAGGAGTATTAGGATGAGGAGGAGATTAGGAGGAGAAGTAAGAAAAGGAGGAGGTAGACAAGTAGGAGGAGGTAGAGGAGAAGAAATAGGAGGGAAGAGGAAGAGGGTGAGGAGGAGGACATGGAGGAAGAGGAGAAAGAAGAGAGGGAGGAAGTGGAGGCAGAGGAGGTGGAGGAGGAGGAAGAGGAGGAGGAAAAAGAGGAGGCTGACAAGGAGGAGGACGATGAGGAGGATGAAGGAAAGGAATAGGAGGAGGAGGAAATTAAGAAAATTAGAAGGAGGAAGATTATGAGGATGAGAGAGAGAGAGAAAGAGAGAGACAGAGAGAGAGAGAAAGAGAAAGAGAGAGACAGAGAGAGAGAGAAAGAGAAAGAGAGAGACAGAGAGAGAGAGAAAGAGAGAGAGAGAAAGAGAGAGAGAGAGTTAAAGGAGCCTTGGCTTAGGCTACTATTGATTGCAATAGCATTAGCCTATTGCTATCATTTTTTTCGGTAGGGATACGGTAGGCAATCACTTTTGTTGGTAATAGCTGCAATAGGCTATAAACCTGTTAAAACATTTAAGCCATTTTCATTGGTCAAATGAAGTTCCAGCTATAATGTTGTGTTTGAAATACTTATTTTCCACCATAATTTGCAAATAAATTCATTAAAAATCTTACAATGTGATTTTCTGGATTTTTTTTCTCATTTTGTCTGTCATAGTTGAAGTGTACCAATGATGAAAAGTACAGGCCTCTCTCATCTTTTTAAGTGGGAGAACTTGCACAATTGGTGGCTGACTATGCCACTTTGTTTACATACTCATCTCATATGTATATACTGTACTCGATACCATCTACTGTATCTTGCCTATGCTGCTCTGTACCATCACTCATTCATATATCTTTATGTACATATTCTTTATCCCTTTACACTGTGTATAAGACAGTAGTTTTTGAATTGTTAGCTAGATTACTTGTTGGTTATTACTGCATTGTCGGAACTAGAAGCACAAGCATTTCGCTACACTCGCATTAACATCTGCTAACCATGTGTATGTGACAAATAACATTTGATTTGATTTGATTTTTGACTAAATACTTTTTTGCCCCACTGTATAGTGTTGGCTACATATAATATAAACTGACTGTATAAAACATTAAGAACATCTTCCTAATATTTAGTGGCACCCCATTTTGCCGAAAGAACAGCCTCAAATTGTTGGGGCATGGACTCTACAAGATGTCGAAAGCATTCCATGTTGACCACAGTTGTGTAAAGTTGTCTGGATGTTTTTTGGGTGATGAACCATTCTTGATACAAACGGGAAACAGTTGAGTGTGAAAAACCCAGAAGTGCTGCAGTTCTTGACACGTTCAAACCGGTGTGCCTGGCACCTATTACTAATACCCCGTTCAAAGGCACTTAAATCTATTGTCTTGCCCATTCACCCTCTGAATGGCACACATACACAATCCATTCTCAATTGTCTCAATTGTCTCAAATATATATTTTTTACCTGTCTCCTCTCCTTCATCTACAGTGATTGAAGTGGATTTAACATGTGACATCAATAAGGGATCATATCTTTCACCTGGATTCACCTGGTCAGTTTATTTCATGGAAAGAGCAGGTGTTCCTAATGTTTTGTGCACTCAGTTTACGGTCACATCAACCACCGATTGGTGCAGTCACGTCCACCACCGATTGGTGCAGTCACGTCCACCACCGATTGGTGCAGTCACGTCCACCAGCGATTGGTGCAGTCACGTCCACCAGCGATTGGTGCAGTCAGGTCCACCACCGATTGGTGCAGTCACGTCCACCACCGATTGGTGCAGTCACGTCCACCACCGATTGGTGCAGTCACGTCCACCACCGATTGGTGCAGTCACGTCCACTAGCGATTGGTGCAGTCACGTCCACCAGCGATTGGTGCAGTCAGGTCCACCAGCGATTGGTGCAGTCACGTCCACCAGCGATTGGTGCAGTCACGTCCACCAGCGATTGGTGCAGTCACATCAACCACCGATTGGTGCAGTCACGTCCACCACCGATTGGTGCAGTCACGTCCACCAGCGATTGGTGCAGTCACGTCCACCAGCGATTGGTGCAGTCAGGTCCACCACCGATTGGTGCAGTCACGTCCACCACCGATTGGTGCAGTCACGTCCACCACCGATTGGTGCAGTCACGTCCACCACCGATTGGTGCAGTCACGTCCACTAGCGATTGGTGCAGTCACGTCCACCAGCGATTGGTGCAGTCAGGTCCACCACCGATTGGTGCAGTCAGGTCCACCACCGATTGGTGCAGTCACGTCCACCACCGATTGGTGCAGTCACATCAACCACCGATTTGTGCAGTCACGTCCACCACCGATTGGTGCAGTCACGTCCACCACCGATTGGTGCAGTCACGTCCACCACCGATTGGTGCAGTCATGTCCACCAGCGATTGGTGCAGTCAGATCCACCACCGATTGGTGCAGTCAGGTCCACCTCCGATTGGTGCAGTCACGTCCACCACCGATTGGTGCAGTCACGTCCACCAGCGATTGGTGCAGTCACGTCCACCACCGATTGGTGCAGTCACGTCCACCACCGATTGGTGCAGTCACGTCCACCACCGATTGGTGCAGTCACGTCCACCAGCGATTGGTGCAGTCACGTCCACCACCGATTGGTGCAGTCACCTCCACCAGCGATTGGTGCAGTCACGTCCACCACCGATTGGTGCAGTCACGTCCACCACCAATTGGTGGAGTCACGTCCACATAGTGGAAAACTTCCGTATTTTAGAATGTTCCACGTTGATGGGTATTTTCCTGAATTTTAAAATTAATTTTATGATATTTTATATTATGTCCTGATATGTCAAAATGTGCCTAATAAGATATGGAGAACTATAGATTTTTTAGGTAATTATTTATGTTAGTTAATGAAATAGCTTTTAGGTTCATTTTGGATTATCCCAGTGTTAAGGGCTACCTGTTCAGGAAGTCATTTCAATAAGATTTTAGGCTGGAGTGACACGTCCCAAGGCTCTGCTTCAACTCTGCTGCGTGAGGAATAGTTTAAGCTCTGCCTAGTTCTAAGGTGTTAGAAGCTCTGTACAGTCAAAATGTTGTTTTTATATCATATTCTATAACAGAGGATGAAACTGAACCTGTAAAATCAGTGTTATTTCCTGATTGTTGCTGGTTGAAAATATAATCCACACAGGACCTTCTAATCAGCAGGTTTGCATGGGCGGGAGTTTCGGCATTCCATGGTGACATCACCATGCGTTTTAATTGGTTAATAGACCAATAACAAAGAGAGTTCCAAACCTCTCTGTCAATATCAGCTAGTTTTCAGTGTTCCCCACCCCACTCACACCACTCACAGACAGTCCTAGCAAAATCCTTGCTCGAGAAATAGTTTTTCACTAAAAAGCCATTTTTGCCCATTTGAATGGAAATCTATTCCAGTAAAGTACTTCATTGTTACCCAGAAATGATTTGATATTGTTATAAAAAACGGTTGCATTGGGCCTGAACCTTCCTACAGTCAAATTACCAAATCTCCCTCTAGTGGCCTCATGGGTGGAATGTTTTTAAATATTTTTTATTTTTATTTCATAATGAATAAACTTTTTTGTTGTTCTTGCTGAAAATCCAGTGTTTCTATGTCAAATAGTTTTGTTATATTTCAGTCTTCTATAATGTATATCAAGTGTAATTTTGGGATGCAAACTCAAACTGTAATACATTTCACCTCTATATCTGACATGGTTCAACTGTCTTCTTTTTTTAAAGATCATATTATGTGTGTGAGGTGTATACTTTTATTCCAAGGTATATTTCTTTAAGAATACCAAAAAAAACAATCTGTGTGACAATGATTTAGGCCACTGCAGTAAAAGGTTAACAGTCGTAGCTTCAGTTATTGTTCATTTCAATTATTGTTTGTTATTTTTAAAGTGTATGTCTCTAGGCCTATGTCAGTGTTCATTAAAGCCCTGTGCTTATTTTGGATTCAGGTTTAGACACCCTCTGCACCTGCAAATAAATACCACCACCATTTTGTAACCTGCTTCTACAGACGCAGTTCTGACAAGTCCACAGGGTTCACTATTTTACAAGAATCCAGCACTTGTCTACCAAATGGGCCCTGGTCTAAAGTAGTGCACTATGTAGAGAGTAGGGCTCTGGTCTAAAGTAGTGCACTACATAGAGCTCTGGTCTAAAGTAGTGCACTATGTAGGGAGTAGGGCTCTGGTCTAAAGTAGTGCACTATATAGGGCTCTGGTCTAAAGTAGTGCACTATGTAGGGAATAGGGCTCTGGTCTAAAGTAGTGCACTATGTAGGGAATAGGGCTCTGGTCTAAAGTAGTGCACTATGTAGGGAGTAGGGCTCTGGTCTAAAGTAGTGCACTATGTAGGGAGTAGGGCTCTGGTCTAAAGTAGTGCACTATGTAGGGAGTAGGGCTCTGGTCTAAAGTAGTGCACTATGTAGGGAGTAGGGCTCTGGTCTAAAGTAGTGCACTATGTAGGGAGTAGGGATCTGGTCTAAAGTAGTGCACTATATAGGGCTCTGGTCTAAAGTAGTGCACTATGTAGGGAATAGGGCTCTGGTCTAAAGTAGTGCACTATGTAGGGAATAGGGCTCTGGTCTAAAGTAGTGCACTATGTAGGGAGTAGGTTTCTGGTCTAAGGTAGTGCACTATATAGGGCTCTGGCCTAAGGTAGTGCACTATGTAGGGAGTAGGGCTCCGGTTCTAAAGTAGTGCACTATATAGGGCTCTGGTCTAAAGTAGTGCACTATGTAGGGAGTAGGGCTCTGGTCTAAAGTAGTGCACTATATAGGGCTCTGGTCTAAAGTAGTGCACTACATAGGGCCCTGGTCTAAAGTAGCGCACTATGTAGGGAGTAGGGCTCTGGTCTAAAGTAGTGCACTATATAGGTCTCTGGTCTAAAGTAGTACACAATGTAGGGAGTAGGGCTCTGGTCTAAAGTAGTACACAATGTAGGGAGTAGGGCTCTGGTCTAAAGTAGTGCACTATATAGGGAATAGGACTCTAGTCTAAAGTAGTGCACTATATAGGGAATAGGACTCTAGTCTAAAGTAGTGCACTATATAGGGAATAGGACTCTAGTCTAAAGTAGTGCACTATATAGGGAATAGGACTCTAGTCTAAAGTAGTGCACTATATAGGGAATAGGACTCTAGTCTAAAGTAGTGCACTATATAGGGAATAGGACTCTAGTCTAAAGTAGTGCACTATATAGGGAATAGGTTGCCATTTGGGAAATTGAACAGTAACGTTTCAGGAGGACATTTGTAAGGTCATAATGATTGACAGGTGAAACCCACCTTATCTATCCTAGAAATCTCCTACAGTACATGATGTAATGTGGTCTTCAGTATAAAACATCCCCATTGTTGAGACATTAAGAGACACTGCCTTTGCTTTACCTCCCCAGGTTCACATCCATCGCAAAGCTTCCACAGCCTGGTCTCACAGACTAGATGTAACATAGTACACGCTCTCTGAGACCAGGTTGCAAAGCAGCACACTGAGAATATCATGTGCATCCCAAATGGCACCCTATTTAACACTGCTTTGGGTCAAACGTAGTGCACTTTAGAAGAAATAAGGGTACCATTGGGGACTAATAACCTACGGAGCAAAATACAATAGCTAGTGTAAAACACTTAAAATATATTATGGAATCCTGACTGTCCGGAGCCCAATACAGTCAGCTACTTCTTTCCTTACACCAACATGACAGGGATATAGAACAGCTATTCTTTATCTGCCAGGGTTACAAGCATAATGGCGTAATTGTATGGGGAAATAATAAATTTTCTCTGCTGGGCATAGAAGTAATAATAGCACTTTTGCACACTCCTTCAAAACGTATTCTTAAAAATGTAACATATTGTATGGTGCTGTACATTAACGCGGGGAGAGAGAGGGGGTGAGTGGGTGAGGGGGCAAGGAAAGAGAGAGTGGGTGAGTGGGGAGGGGAGAGAGGAGAGAGGGTGGGTGAGTGGGTGAGGGGGAAAGGAAAGAGAGAGGGGGTGAGAGGGGACGGGAGAGAGAGGGGGTGAGTGGGTGAAGGGTCAAGGAAAGAGAGAGGGGGTGAGTGGGTGAGTGGGGAGGGGAGAGAGGAGGGGAGTGAGTGGGTGAGGGGAGAGAGAGGGGGTGAGTGGGTGAGGGGGCAAGGAAAGAGAGAGGGGGTGAGTGGGGAGGGGGCAAGGAAAGAGAGAGGGGGTGAGTGGGGAGGGGAGAGAGAGGGGGTGAGGGGGACTGGGTAGGACATTAGAAGGGCTCTAATTGAATCATCATGTATCCTTATCAAAACCAGAGCAGAAATTACAACATCCAAATGGATGCAGTTCCACTGAACAAAAATATAAGCGCAACATGCAACAATTTCAATGATTTTACTCAGTTTCAGTTCATATCATGAAATCAGTCAATTGAAATAAATTCTTTAGGCCCTAATCTGTGGATTTCACATGACTGTGAATACAGATATGCATCTGTTGGTCACAGCTATCTTTTTTAAAGTAGGGGCATGGATCAGAAACCAGTTAGTATCTGGTGTGACCACCATTTGCCTCATGCAGGGCGATACATCTCCTTCACATAGAGTTGACCAGGCTGTTGATTGTGGCCTGCGGAATGTTGTCCCACTCCTCTTCAATAGCTGTGTGAAGTTGCTGGATATTGGTGGGAACTGGAACATGCTGTAATATCTGTCAATCCAGAGCATCCCAAACATGCTTAATGAGTGACAGGTCTGGTGAGTACGCAGGCCATGGAAGAACTGGGACATGCTGTAGTACCTGTCAATCCAGAGCATCCCAAACATGCTTAATGAGTGACAGGTCTGGTGAGTATGCAGGCCATGGGAGAACTGGGACATGCTGTAATACCTGTCAATCCAGAGCATCCCAAACATGCTTAATGAGTGACAGGTCTGGTGAGTATGCAGGCCATGGGAGAACTGGGACAGGCTGTAATACCTGTCGATCCAGAGCATCCCAAACATGCTTAATGAGTGACAGGTCTGGTGAGTATGCAGGCCATGGGAGAACTGGGACATGCTGTAATACCTGTCAATCCAGAGCATCCCAAACATGCTTAATGAGTGACAGGTCTGGTGCGTATGCAGGCCATGGGAGAACTGGGACATGCTGTAATACCTGTCGATCCAGAGCATCCCAAACATGCTTAATGAGTGACAGGTCTGGTGAGTATGCAGGCCATGGGAGAACTGGGACATGCTGTAATACCTGTCGATCCAGAGCATCCCAAAAATGCTTAATGAGTGACAGGTCTGGTGAGTATGCAGGCCATGGAAGAACTGGGACATGCTGTAATACCTGTCGATCCAGAGCATCCCAAACATGCTTAATGAGTGACAGGTCTGGTGAGTGTGCAGGCCATGGGAGAACTCGGACATGCTGTAATACCTGTCGATCCAGAGCATCCCAAACATGCTTAATGAGTGACAGGTCTGGTGAGTATGCAGGCCATGGGAGAACTGGGACATGCTGTAATACCTGTCAATCCAGAGCATCCCAAACATGCTTAATGAGTGACAGGTCTGGTGAGTATGCAGGCCATGGGAGAACTGGGACATGCTGTAATACCTGTCGATCCAGAGCATCCCAAACATGCTTAATGAGTGACAGGTCTGGTGAGTATGCAGGCCATGGAAGAACTGGGACATTTACAGCTTCCGAGAGTTTTGTACAGATCTTTGTGAAATCGGGCCCTGAATTATCCTGCTGAAACATGAGGTGGTGGATGAATGGCACGACAATGGGCTTCAGGATCTCGTCACGATATCTCAAATTGCCATCGCTAAAATGCAATTGTGTTTGTTGTCCATAGCTTATGTCTGCGCAAGACGAGCACACTTCTCCAGCGTGTCAGTGGACATCGAAGGTGAGCCCCCAGAATAATTTATTATTTACTGACGCTACAGTCAGTTCAAAACCCTGGTGAGGACGATGATCACGTAGATGAGCTTCCCTGAGATGGTTTCTGACAGTTTGTGCAGAAATTATTTTGAATTTGCCACAGTTTCATCAGCTGTCCGGGTGGCTGGTCTCAGATGATCCCGCAGGTGTGGAGGTCCTGGGTTGGCGTGGTCTGCGATTGTGAGGCTGGTTGGACGTACTGCCAAATTCTCTAAAACGACATTGGAGGCAGCATATGGTAGACAAATTATCATTAAATTCTCTGGCAACAGCTCTGGTGGACTAACAGGGGTGTAAACAAATTTGTGCACAACATTTGAGAGAAATACGCTTTTTTTGTGAATAAGGAACATTTCTGGAATTTTTACATGTTGCGTTTATTTTTGATCATTTTTGTTCTCTACTACTACAATTCCCACTAGTAGAATTTCTACCTCCAATATCTCTACCTACTAAATCTATAACTAATGTATTACTAACTAACTAACTAACTATGTCACCTTTACAACTCTACTACTACTACCACCATCACTATACTACTGCTGTTACCATCGCCTGTACTATCCACACCACTACTGTTTGGAATAACAATCAAAACAATAATACTCAGAATAAGGAAGTTAACTGCTTACTATGCAGATGTTATTATTCAGTGTCCCTGATTCACCCATAAATATTTTGGGATTTTCCTCTGGGTTTAATAAATTAAAACTTGGAATAAATCTGGTAATTTCTACAAATGATTAATCTCTTGGTGAGGATTATATTTGTCAAAGTAAAGGAGAACGTGCATCTCTGTTTCTTCCTCCCCTGTCTTGCAGTGACCACATACACACTCCTCTTTGGGTAGCCATGTCTTTTTATGTCTGTCGGTTTCTATTGCCAATCGGTGGCCAATTAGCCTGTACTTGGTAAGGATCTGTCTCTGCTTCGTATCTCTGACAGAGTAGAGATAATCAGCCAACTCATATTCTCTGTTTAGGGCCAGATAGCAATTTAGTCGGCTTTGTGATTTTGTTACGTTTTTTCCAATGTTGTAAATATGAGTCCTTTGATTGGTTAATGGTTTGTTAACTTAAATTATTTCTTTTGAAGCGGTTTTGGAGACTGCTTGGTTGGTTAGGTCCAACACCAGCTGACTAAGAGGGTGCGTTTCTGGGCTCAGCTGTTGGGTTTGAAGTGCTTTAAATTGGAGATTTGAATTTGGACTTGAATTTAGGTGTCCATTTTCATCACCAATGGAAAGCGGTCTCATTCTGCCCTACATGCATTAGCTGGTATATTTCTTTGGAATTCTGCGTGTAGGGATTCAGTTGGATGTTTGTCCCACAATTTAACATCCAGTTTATTGAGTGTTCCCTGAATCCTAAAGAGCTATTGGTAGGATTATGCTGTCATACATTCTGATCCACATTCTAATTGGTATGCTGATACTAAATCATTTCATTATTTTTTACATACAATACTGTGATGGCTTTTTCTTTGAGTGCATTCACTGCCATATTAAAGTTTCCAGATGCAGATATGGTCAGACCAAGGTATGAGTCATGTTTAGTGTGTTCAATTATGGTGTTATTCAATGTGAATTTATAGTTGTGTTCCTGACATCTGTTTTTTTTTGGGGGGGGGAATCATGATTTTCACTGCCAGGGCCCAATTATGGCAATATTGTTCTAGAATGTTATTGTTCTGTTGAAGACCAATATTGTTCTAGAATGTTAATGTTCTGTTGAAGACCAATATTGTTCTAGAATGTTAATGTTCTATTGAAGACCAATATTGTTCTAGAATGTTAATGTTCTGTTGAAGACCAATATTGTTCTAGAATGTTAAGGTTCTGATGAAGACCTTGTGTTGGTGACAGAATAACCAAATCATTAGCATAGAGCAGGTATTTTACCTCGGTGTCTAATAGCGTGAGTCTTGGGGTGTCAGAATGGTCCAACATGTCTGCTAATTCATTGATATAAACGTTGAAAAGGTTCTTTGGTTTTAATTTTTATTGCACACTTGTTTTCTGTGTACATTTTATTAAGTCACACACCTTACCACCAAGCCATCTTTAGAGAATTTTGAAGAATAGACCTTCATGCAAAATAGAATGAAATTATTTTTAAAGTCAATGAAGTACGTATTATTTATTAATTAGAGTGTGTGAGGTCAGCAGTGTGATGGTTGGGGAGAAAGACAATTTGACATTAACTTATTACATTTTCTTCTTGAAGAAAAGTTAGAATTCTTGAATTGTAAATCCGACAGAAAACATTTCCCGAGTTGCTGTTTATGCAAATTCCCCTGTAATTATATCTGATTTGTCTCCACTTTTGTGGATAGGAGAGATGAGCCCCTGGTTCCAGACATCAGGAAAGCAGGCAGACGTTAGTACCATGTTGTATAGTTTAACACAGCATTTTGCAACTTAGGTGTGATGTTTTTCAGCATTTCATTTCTGATGTTATCTCGACCTCAAGCCTTCTGTGGTTTTATAGATTTGAGCTTTTTATTTAGTTCTTGTTTGGTTATTGGGTAATCTCATGGATTTAGGTTGTTTTTAATGACTGATTCAAGGTTGTTACATTTTTCTTGAATTTCTAAAAGGTTATGTTGCAAATGTTTTTATGGGATATTTTGGTAGGATTATCAAAATAAATGATCAAAATTCCCACATCCTGTGGGAATTCTTGTGGCTTTGTTGTGCTTAAATTTTTCCACATGTCCCAGATCTGATTTTGGTCAGTTGCGTAATAAATTGAATCAAGTGTCTTATTGGTATAATTCAATTTCTTGCATTTCAGTGTATGTTTCTACTGTTTCAGAGTTTCAAAGTATTCATAACGTAGCTCTGGGTTGTTTTGCTGCTTATGTTTTTCATTTGAAATTTGTCTTAGATGTTTTCAAATTATTTTACATTCGTTATCAAACCATTTTTCAGAAACGTTTAGTTTATTTTGCTTCTGATTTCTTTGGTTTTCTCCAATTTGCTTTTGATGCTGTTTTTGTTGTTGGAATAATGTCATTTAAGTTTCTAGTAGCCAAATTGACAGCATCTTTATTGTTTTGATGTTGTGAGTTAATGACGACCTGAAAAGAGATCATCATTACATTTGAGTTCAATGTTTCAATGAATTTCTCTGCACTGTTTGGAGCCCATCTGTACTATTGGTTCACGTTGTAGAGTATAGTGAGCTGTTCATTTCAATTGATATTGCTGGTTAATTTCTTCTGAAACATGTCGATCTGACTGTGAATTGCCAATGGTGTCTGTGGTCTGACAGTGAATGCACTAATGGAGGAGGGGTCCATGTCAGTAAACCGACCTAAAGAGTCCCCTCTGATTCTACCATTAAGCATGTACAGGCCTAAGGCTCGAGAGAGATGCACGAACTCCTTCCCGTTTTGGTTCTGTATTTGTTCTGTTTATATTATCTATATAATAGAGCTACTGTAAAAGGAGGGGTGCACAAATATGTGGTGGTTTACCTCCCTCATCAGCGTGCCTGAAATGTAATGATTTCTGTATGGAGATAGTAAAAAAAACTGTCTCTCCAGCTCTCTCTCTCTCTCTCTCTCTATATATATATATATCTCCAGCCCTCTCTCTCTCTCTCTCTCTCTCTCTCTCTCCAGCTCTCTCTCTCTCTCTCTCTCTCTCTCTCTCTCTCTCTCTCTCTCTCTGTCTCTCTCTCTCTCTCTCTCTCTCTCTCTCCAGCTCTCTCTCTCTCTCTCTCTCTCTCTCTCTATTCTGCTTCAATGTTTCTCTCCCGATTATCGTTCCCCTAGACACACAATGGTCTCACATCACATTCGTGCATAGTTTACAGTACACACACACACACACACATAAATGTATGCTCGCACACATACGCACACAACGGTCTCACATCATTGCACAGTTTAATCACACACATATAGCTGGGAATGAACCTTGAGTGAGCATCAGTGCCAGGAGAAGCTGGTTGTACTTGGCCTGGTTTTAGTACATGTAATGTGAACAGCTGGTTGGATGTTGCCCTTGGTCATTTCTCTATACTTGATTTCTTTCTTTCTTCCTTTCTTTCTTTCTTTCTTTCTTTGCTCTCAAATCTGGTTTAAATGGTTGATAGAATAACTAGGATACGTGTTACATGTTTCACACTGTGTTGTTGTTACAGTAATTAGATATAGCTAAATAACCACATGACCAAACGTATGTGTCCAACATCTCATTCCAAAATCATGGGCATTAATATGGAGTTGGTCCCCCCCTTTGCTGCTATAACAGCCTCCACTCTTCTGGGAAAGCTTTCCACTAGATTTTTTAATTTTTAATTTCACCTTTATTTAACAAGGTAGGCCAGTTGAGAACACCTTTATTTAACCAGGTAGGCCAGTTGAGAACACCTTTATTTAACCAGGTAGGCCAGTTGAGAACAAGTTCTCATTTACAACTGCGATGTGGCCAAGATAGAGCAAAGCAGTGTGACACAAACAACACAGAGTTACACATGGAATAAACAAATGTACAGTCAATAACACAATGATGTACAGTTGAAGTCAGAAGTTTACATACACCTTAGCCAAATACATTTAAACTCAGTTTTTCACAATTCCTGATATTAAATCCTTGTAAAAATTCCCTGTCTTTGGTCAGTTAGGATCACCACTTTATTTTAAGAATATGAAATGTCAGAATAATAGTAGAGAGAATGATTTGGCTCTGCATCTGTCCTCATGCTCCTAGACCTTAGTGCTGCTTTTGATACCATCGATCACCACATTCTTT
Organism: Oncorhynchus kisutch; assembly: GCF_002021735.2. NCBI lineage: Eukaryota > Metazoa > Chordata > Actinopteri > Salmoniformes > Salmonidae > Oncorhynchus > Oncorhynchus kisutch. The sequence continues at coordinate 71,858,889 of NC_034178.2, forward strand.
TGGAGAGATTGGAAACCCAAATTGGTCTACACTGACAAATTCTGGCCTGGTTTAGATCTTATCTGTCGGAAAGATATCAGTTTGTCTCTGTGAATGGTTTGTCCTCTGACAAATCAACTGTACATTTCGGTGTTCCTCAAGGTTCCGTTTTAGGACCACTATTGTTTTCACTATATATTTTACCTCTTTTGGATGTCAATCGAAAACATAATGTTAACTTTCACTGCTATGCGGATGATACACAGCTGTACATTTCAATGAAACATGGTGAAGCCCCAAAATTGCCCTCGCTAGAAGCATGTGTTTCAGACATAAGGAAGTGGATGGCTGCAAACTTTCTACTTTTAAACTTGGACAAAACAGAGATGCTTGTTCTAGGTCCCAAGAAACAAAGAGATCTTCTGTTGAATCTGACAGTTAATCTTAATGGTTGTACAGTCATCTCAAATAAAACTGTGAAGGACCTCGGCGTTACTCTGGACCCTGATCTCTCTTTTGACGAACATATCAAGTCTGTTTCAAGGACAGCTTTTTCCATCTACGTAACACTGCAGAAATCTTAAACTTTCTGTCCAAAAATGTTGCATAAAAATTCATCCATGCTTTTGTCACTTCTAGGTTAGACTACTGCAATGCTCTACTTTCCGGCTACCCGGATAAAGCACTAAATAAACTTCAGTTAGTGCTAAATATGGCTGCTAGAATCCTGACTAGAACCAAAAAATGTGATCATATTACTCCAGTGCTAGCCTCCCTACACTGGCTTCCTGTCAAGGCAAGGGCTGATTTCAAGGTTTTACTGCTAACCTACAAAGCATTACATGGGCTTGCTCCTACCTATCTCTCTGATTTGGTCCTGCCGTGCATACCTACACGTACGCTACGGTCACAAGACGCAGGCCTCCTAATTTTCCCTAGAATTTCTAAGCAAACAGCTGGAGGCAGGGCTTTCTCCTATAGAGCTCAATTTTATGGAATGTTCTGCCTACCCATGTAAGAGACGCAAACTCGGTCTCAACCTTTGAATTTTGACCCATTCCTCCTGACAGAGCTGGTGTAACTGAGTCAGGTTTGTAGGCCTCCTCGCTCACACACGCTTTTTCAGTTCTGCCCACAAATATTCTATGGGATTGAGGTCAGGGCTTTGTGATGGCCACTCCAACACTTTGACTTTGTTGTCCTTAAGCCATTTTGCCACAACTTTGGAAGTATGCTTGGGGTCATTGTCCATTTGGAAGACCCAATGTTAACCAAGCTTTAACTTCCTGACTGATGTATTGAGATGTTGCTTCAATATATCCACATAATTTTCCTCCCTCATGATGCCATCTATTTTGTGAAGTGCACCAGTCCCTCCTGCAGAAAAGCACCCCCACAACATGATGCTGCCACCCCGTGCTTCACGGTTGGGAGGGTGTTCTTCGGCTTGCAAGCCCCCCCCTTTATCCTCCAAACATAACGATGGTCATTATGGCCAGACATGTCTATTTTTGTTTCATCAGCCCAGAGGACATTTCTCCAAAAAGTATGATCTTTGTCCCCATGTGCAGTTGCAAACCGTAGTCTGGCTCTTTTATGGCGGTTTTCGAGCAGTGGCTTCTTCCTTGCTGAGCGGATTTTCAGGTTATGTTGATATAGGACTAATTTTACTGTGTATATAGATACTTTTGTACCTGTTTCCTCCAGCATCTTCACAAGGTCCTTTGCTGTTGTTCTGGGATTGATTTGCACTTTTCGCACCAAAGTACATTCATCTCTAGGAGACAGAACGCATCTCCTTCCTGAGCGGTATGATGGCCGCATTGTCCCATGGTGTTTATACTTGCGTACTATTGTTTGTACAGATGAATGTGGTACCTTTAGGCATTTGGAAATTGCTCTCAAGGATGAACCAGACTTGCGGAGGTCTACAATGGCACTGAGTTTGAAGGTAGACCTTGAATTAAATCCACAGGTACACCTCCAATTGACTCAAATGATGTCAATTAGCCTATCAGAAGCTTCTTAAGCCATGACATCATTTTCTGGAATTTCCCAAGCTGTTTAAAGTCACAGTCAACTTAGTGTATGTAAACTTCTGACCCACTGGAATTGGAATTGTGAATTGTGATACAGTGAATTATAAGTGAAATAATCTGTCTGTAAACAATTGTTGGAAAAATTCCTTGTGTCATGCACAAAGTAAGATGTCCTAACCGACTTGCCAAAACTATAGTTTGTTAACAAGACATTTGTTGAATGGTTGTAAAACGAGTTTTAATGACTCCATCCTAAGTGTATGTAAACTTCTGACTTCAACAGTAGATGTTAAAACATTGGTTCCATTCAGAGCATTTGTGAGGTCGGACACTGATGTTGGGCGATTAAGCCTGGCTCACAGTCGGCGTTCCAATTCATCCCAAATGTGTTCGATGGGGTTGAGGTCAGGGTTCTGTGCAGGCCAATCAAGTTCTTCCACACAGATCTCGACAAACCATTTCTGTATGGACCTCACTTTGTGCAAGGGGGCATTGCTGAAACAGTAAATAGCTTTCCCCAAACTGTTGCCACAAAGTTGGATGCACAGAACTGTCTAGAATGTCATTGTATGCTGTAGTGTTAGGAATTCCCTTCACTGGAACAAAGGGGCCTAGCCCAAACCATGATAAATAGCCCCAGACCATTATTCCTCCTCCACCAAACTTTACTGTTGGCACTATGCATTGGGCAGGTAGCGTTCTCCTGGCATCCCCAAAACCAGATTCATCGGTTGGATTTTATACACCTGTCAGCAATGGTTGTTGCTGAAATAGACAAAACCACTCATTTGAAGGGGTGTCCACATACTTTTATATATATATATAGTGTATGAAGTTATTCTGGTATCATAACATAGGAGGTTATACTCTCATCATAACATAGGAGGTTATACTCTCATCATAACATATGAAGTTATACTCTCATCATAACATAGGAGGTTATACTCTCATCATAACATAGGAGGTTATACTCTCATCATAACATATGAAGTTATACTCTCATCATAACATAGGAGGTTATACTCTCATCATAACATAGGAGGTTATACTCTCATCATAACATATGAAGTTATACTCTCATCATAACATAGGAGGTTATACTCTCATCATAACATAGGAGGTTATACTCTCATCATAACATAGGAGGTTATACTCTCATCATAACATAGGAGGTTATACTCTCATCATAACATAGGAGGTTATACTCTCATCATAACATATGAAGTTATACTCTCATCATAACATATGAGGTTATACTCTCATCATAACATATGAAGTTATACTCTCATCATAACATATGAGGTTATACTCTCATCATAACATATGAAGTTATACTCTCATCATAACATATGAAGTTATACTCTCATCATAACATATGAGGTTATACTCTCATCATAACATAGGAGGTTATACTCTCATCATAACATAGGAGGTTATACTCTCATCATAACATAGGAGGTTATACTCTCATCATAACATATGAAGTTATACTCTCATCATAACATATGAAGTTATACTCTCATCATAACATAGGAGGTTATACTCTCATCATAACATAGGAGGTTATACTCTCATCATAACATATGAAGTTATACTCTCATCATAACATATGAAGTTATACTCTCATCATAACATAGGAGGTTATACTCTCATCATAACATAGGAGGTTATACTCTCATCATAACATAGGAGGTTATACTCTCATCATAACATAGGAGGTTATACTCTCATCATAACATATGAAGTTATACTCTCATCATAACATAGGAGGTTATACTCTCATCATAACATATGAAGTTATACTCTCATCATAACATAGGAGGTTATACTCTCATCATAACATAGGAGGTTATACTCTCATCATAACATATGAAGTTATACTCTCATCATAACATAGGAGGTTATACTCTCATCATAACATATGAAGTTATACTCTCATCATAACATATGAAGTTATACTCTCATCATAACATAGGAGGTTATACTCTCATCATAACATATGAAGTTATACTCTCATCATAACATAGGAGGTTATACTCTCATCATAACATATGAAGTTATACTCTCATCATAACATATGAAGTTATACTCTCATCATAACATATGAAGTTATACTCTCATCATAACATATGAAGTTATACTCTCATCATAACATAGGAGGTTATACTCTCATCATAACATAGGAGGTTATACTCTCATCATAACATATGAAGTTATACTCTCATCATAACATAGGAGGTTATACTCTCATCATAACATAGGAGGTTATACTCTCATCATAACATAGGAGGTTATACTCTCATCATAACATAGGAGGTTATACTCTCATCATAACATAGGAGGTTATACTCTCATCATAACATATGAGAGTGTGTGTTTGTGTGTGTGTATGTGTGTGTGTGTGTGTGTGTGTGTGTGTGTATGTGTATGTGTGTGTGTGTATGTGTGTGTGTGTGTGTGTGTATGTGTGTGTGTATGTGTGTGTGTGTGTGTGTGTGTGTGTGTGTGTGTGTGTGTGTGTGTGTGTGTGTGTGTGTGTGTGTGTGTGTGTGTGTCGGTGTGTGTGTGTGTGTGTGTGTGTGTGTGTGTGTGTGTGTGTGTGTGTGTGTGTATGTGTGTGTGTGTGTGTGTGTATGTGTGTGTGTGTGTGTGTGTGTGTATGTGTGTGTGTATGTGTGTGTGTGTGTGTGTGTCGGTGTGTGTGTCGGTGTGTGTGTGTGTGTGTGTGTGTGTGTGTGTGTGTGTGTGTGTGTGTGTGTGTGTGTGTGTGTGTGTGTGTGTGTGTATCTGTGTGCGTGCCCATGAGTGGCTGCTATCTATTGATTGGATAGAGTGGGAATGATTTAATTAAGTACACAGTTATGTGTATCATTGAGGAAGTTGATGCCTCGTCTTCCTAAGTCAACTTAGTGTTGTGTTCTGCTAACATTTTGTGTCACTCTGTAGCCCCCCCCCCCCCCCCCCCTCATTATGACATCATCAGCTACAGACCAGACCTGAGCTCAAATAGTATGTTACACGTTTCAGTATGCTCTCCAGCCTGCCTGGGGTGCACCTTTGTTTTGGAACAGTTCTATTGGTACATTTAATCCAGGCAAGCGGAATCAAGCGCAGCTATAAATGTTTGAAATTAATCCCAATATTATTTGAGCCCAGGTCTGGCAGAGACGGTGATTTGCTAGGGCAATGAATGAATGATTCAATGGATGAATGAATGATTCAATGGATGAATGAATGGGACTGGGACTGGGACTGGGACCTGGACTGGGACTGGGACTGGGACTGGGACCTGGACTGGGACTGGGACTGGGACTGGGACTGGGACCTGGACTGGGACTGGGACTGGGACTGGGACTGGGACTGGGACTGGGACTGGGACTGGGACTGGGACTGGGACTGGGACTGGGACTGGGACTGGGACTGGGACTGGGACTGGGACTGGGACTGGGACCTGGACTGGGACTGGGACTGAATTAGTGACACGCCTTGATAACAACACAAAGACTGTCGGGGATGAATGGGATTGAAATGGGCTTGTGACCACATCTTGTGTGGCTGCTGCTCTTCCTTTGTTACTCTGTTAAGTAGCAATGAAAACAACGGAATGAGACTGAACAATGACAAGAGAAAGAGAGAGTGAAACACAGACAAACTGATTCATGAAAACATCCCAGTAAACTAACCTAATGTTACACAGACAAACTGATTCATGAAAACATCCCAGTAAACTAACCTAATGTTACACAGACAAACTGATTCATGAAAACATCCCAGTAAACTAACCTAATGTTACACAGACAAACTGATTCATGAAAACATCCCAGTAAACTAACCTAATGTTACACAGACAAACTGATTCATGAAAACATCCCAGTAAACTAACCTAATGTTACACAGACAAACTGATTCATGAAAACATCCCAGTAAACTAACCTAATGTTACACAGACAAACTGATTCATGAAAACATCCCAGTAAACTAACCTAATGTCACACAGACAAACTGATTCCTGAAAACATCCCAGGAAACTAACCTAATGTTAAACAGACAAACTGATTCATGAAAACATCCCAGTAAACTAACCTAATGTTACACAGACAAACTGATTCATGAAAACGAGGAAAACATCCCAGTAAACTAACCTAATGTTAAACAGACAAACTGATTCATGAAAACATCCCAGTAAACTAACCTAATGTTACACAGACAAACTAATTCATGAAAACATCCTAGTAAACTAACCTAATTTACACAGACAAACTGATTCATGAAAACATCCCAGTAAACTAACCTAATGTTACACAGACAAACTGACTCATGAAAATGAGGAAAACATCCCAGTAAACTAACCTAATGTTAAACAGACAAACTGATTCATGAAAACATCCCAGTAAACTAACCTAATGTTACACAGACAAAATAATTCATGAAAACATCCCAGTAAACTAACCTAATGTTAAACAGACAAACTGATTCATGAAAACATCCCAGTAAACTAACCTAATGTTACCAGACAATCTGATTCATGAAAACATCCCAGTAAACTAACCTAATGTTAAACAGACAAACTGATTCATGAAAACATCCCAGTAAACTAACCTAATGTCACACAGACAAACTGATTCATGAAAACATCCCACGAAACTAACCTAATGTTACACAGACAAACTGATTCATGAAAACAACCCTGTAAACTAACCTAATGTTACAAAGACAACAGTAGAGACAGACAAGGTGGACCACAGTGGAGACAGACAGGGTTATGATAGGGGGACAACAGTAGAGACAGACAGGGTGGACCACAGTAGTGACAGACAGGGTTATGATAGGGGGACCACAGTAGAGACAGACAGGGTGGACCACAGTGGAGACAGACAGGGTTATGATAGTGGGACCACAGTGGAGATGGACAGGGTTATGATAGGGGGACAACAGTAGAGACAGACAGGGTGACCACAGTGGAGACAGACAGGGTTATGACAGGGGGACAACAGTAGAGACAGACAGGGTGACCACAGTGGAGACAGACAGGGTTATGATAGGGGGACAACAGTAGAGACAGACAGGGTTATGACAGGGGGACAACAGTGGAGAGAGACAGGGTGGACCACAGTAGAGACAGACAGGGTTATGACAGGGGACCACAGTCGAGACAGACAGGGTTATCATAGGGGTACCACAGTAGAGACAGACAGGGTGGACCACAGTAGTGACAGACAGGGTTATGATAGGGGGACCACAGTGGAGACGGACAGGGTTATGATAGGGGGACAACAGTAGAGACAGACAGGGTGACCACAGTGGAGACAGACAGGGTTATGACAGGGGGACAACAGTAGAGACAGACAGGGTGACCACAGTGGAGACAGACAGGGTTATGATAGGGGGACAACAGTAGAGACAGACAGGGTTATGACAGGGGGACAACAGTGGAGAGAGACAGGGTGGACCACAGTAGAGACAGACAGGGTTATGACAGAGGACCACAGTCGAGACAGACAGGTTATGATAGGGGGACAACAGTAGAGACAGACAGGGTTATGATAGGGGACCACAGTAGAGACAGACAGGGTTATGACAGGGGGACAACAGTGGAGAGACAGGGTGGACCACAGTAGAGACAGACAGGGTTATGATAGGGGGACAACAGTAGAGACAGACAGGGTTATGACAGGGGGACAACAGTGGAGAGAGACAGGGTGGACCACAGTAGAGACAGACAGGGTTATGACAGAGGACCACAGTCGAGACAGACAGGTTATGATAGGGGGACAACAGTAGAGACAGACAGGGTTATGATAGGGGACCACAGTAGAGACAGACAGGGTTATGACAGGGGGACAACAGTGGAGAGACAGGGTGGACCACAGTAGAGACAGACAGGGTTATGACAGGGGACCACAGTGGAGACAGACAGGGTTATGATAGGGGGACAACAGTAGAGACAGACAGGGTTATGATAGGGGACCACAGTAGAGACAGACAGGGTTATGATAGGGGACCACCGTGGAACCAGACAGGGTGGACCACAGTGGAGACAGACAGGGTTATGACAGGGGACCACAGCGGAGACAGACAGGGTGGACCACAGTGGAGACAGACAGGGTTATGATAGGGGGACCACAGTGGAGACGGACAGTGTTATGACAGGGGACCACAGCGGAGACAGACAGGGTGGACCACAGTGGAGACAGACAGGGTTATGATAGGGGACCACCGTGGAACCAGACAGGGTGGACCACAGTGGAGACAGACAGGGTTATGACAGGGGACCACAGCGGAGACAGACAGGGTGGACCACAGTGGAGACAGACAGGGTTATGATAGGGGGACCACAGTGGAGACGGACAGTGTTATGATAGGGGGACAACAGTAGAGACAGACAGGGTGACCACAGTGGAGACAGACAGGGTTATGACAGGGGGACAACAGTAGAGACAGACAGGGTGACCACAGTGGAGACAGACAGGGTTATGATAGGGGGACAACAGTAGAGACAGACAGGGTTATGACAGGGGGACAACAGTGGAGAGAGACAGGGTGGACCACAGTAGAGACAGACAGGGTTATGACAGGGGACCACAGTCGAGACAGACAGGGTTATGATAGGGGGACAACAGTTGAGACAGACAGGGTGGACCACAGTAGTGACAGACAGGGTTATGATAAGGGGACCACAGTAGAGACAGACAGGGTGGACCACAGTGGAGACAGACAGGGTTATGATAGGGGGACCACAGTGGAGACGGACAGGGTTATGATAGGGGGACAACAGTAGAGACAGACAGGGTGACCACAGTGGAGACAGACAGGGTTATGACAGGGGGACAACAGTAGAGACAGACAGGGTGACCACAGTGGAGACAGACAGGGTTATGATAGGGGGACAACAGTAGAGACAGACAGGGTTATGACAGGGGGACAACAGTGGAGAGAGACAGGGTGGACCACAGTAGAGACAGACAGGGTTATGACAGGGGACCACAGTCGAGACAGACAGGGTTATGATAGGGGGACAACAGTAGAGACAGACAGGGTTATGATAGGGGACCACAGTAGAGACAGACAGGGTTATGACAGGGGGACAACAGTGGAGAGACAGGGTGGACCACAGTAGAGACAGACAGGGTTATGACAGGGGACCACAGTGGAGACAGACAGGGTTATGATAGGGGGACAACAGTAGAGACAGACAGGGTGGACCACAGTGGAGACAGACAGGGTTATGACAGGGGACCACAGTCGAGACAGACAGGGTTATGATAGGGGGACAACAGTAGAGACAGACAGGGTTATGATAGGGGACCACAGTAGAGACAGACAGGGTTATGACAGGGGGACAACAGTGGAGAGACAGGGTGGACCACAGTAGAGACAGACAGGGTTATGACAGGGGACCACAGTGGAGACAGACAGGGTTATGATAGGGGGACAACAGTAGAGACAGACAGGGTTATGATAGGGGACCACAGTAGAGACAGACAGGGTTATGATAGGGGACCACCGTGGAACCAGACAGGGTGGACCACAGTGGAGACAGACAGGGTTATGACAGGGGACCACAGTGGAGACAGACAGGGTTATGACAGGGGACCACAGCGGAGACAGACAGGGTGGACCACAGTGGAGACAGACAAGGTTATGATAGTTTTTAATTTTTAATTTCACCTTTATTTAACCAGGTAGGCTAGTTGAGAATAAGTTCTCATCTACAACTGCGACCTGGCCAAGATAAAGCATAGCAGTGTGAACAGACAACAACACAGTTACACATGGAGTAAACAATTAACAAGCCAATAACACAGTAGAAAAGAAGAGTCTCTATACATTGTGTGCAAAAGGCATGAGGAGGTAGGCGAATAATTACAATTTAGCAGATTAACACTGGAGTGATAAATGAGCAGATGATCATGTGCAGGTAGAGATATTGGTGTGCAAAAGATCAGAAAAGTAAATAAATAAAAACAGTATGGGGATGAGGTAGGTAAAATTGGGTGGGCTATTTACCGATGGACTATGTACAGCTGCAGCGATCGGTTAGCTGCTCAGATAGCAGATGTTTGAAGTTGGTGAGGGAGATAAAAGTCTCCAACTTCAAAAATTTTTGCAATTCACAGGCAGCAGAGAACTGGAAGGAAAGGCGGCCAAATGAGGTGTTGGCTTTAGTGATGATCAGTGAGATACACCTGCTGTTAGACTCGAATCTACAGCCGCTAGTAAGTCTAGTATCTACAGCCTCTAGTCAGTCTAGCATCTACAGCCTCTAGTCAGTCTAGTCAGTCTAGTACCTACAGCCTCTAGTCAGTCTAGTCAGTCTAGTGTCCACATCCTCTAGTTAGTCTAGTATCTACAGCCTCTAGTTAGTCTAGTATCTACAGCCTCTAGTTAGTCTAGTATCTGCATTCTCTAGTTAGTCTAGTCAGTCTAGAATCTACAGCCTCTAGTCTGTCTAGTAAGTCCAGTATCTACAGTCTCTAGTCTGTCTAGTCTGTTTTGTATCTACAACATCTAAGTCAGTCTAGTATCTACAGCCTCTAGTCTGTCTAGTAAGTCTATTATCTACAGCTATAGTCTGTCTACTATCTACAGTCTCCAGTTTGTCTAGCCAGTCTTGTATCTACAGCCTCTAGTCTGTCGAGTAAGTCTAGTATCTACAGCTTCTAGTCAGTCTAGTCAGTCTACTCAGTCCAGTGTATCTAGTACCTCCAGTCAGTCTACTCAGTCCAGTCAGTCTAATCAGTTCAGTCAGTCTAGTCAGTCTAGTATCTACAGCCTCTAGTCAGTCTAGTATCTACAGCCTCTAGTCAGTCTAGTCAGTCTAGTATCTACAGCCTCTAGTCAGTCTAGTCAGTCTAGTATCTACAGCTTCTAGTCAGTCTAGTCAGTCTAGAATCTACAGCCTATAGTCAGTCTAGTCAGTCTAGTATCTACAGCTTCTAGTCAGTCTAGTATCTACAGCCTCTAGTCAGTCTAGTCAGTCTAGTATCTACAGCTTCTAGTCAGTCTAGAATCTACAGCCTCTAGTCAGTCTAGTCAGTCTAGTATCTACAGCTTCTAGTCAGTCTAGTCAGTCTACTCAGTCCAGTCAATCTAGTCCCTCCAGTCAGTCTAATCAGTTCAGTCAGTCTAGTCTTTCTAGTCAGTCTAGTATCTACAGCCTCTAGTCAGTCTAGTCAGTCTAGTATCTACAGCTTCTAGTCAGTCTAGTCAGTCTACTCAGTCCAGTCAATCTAGTCCCTCCAGTCAGTCTAATCAGTTCAGTCAGTCTAGTCTTTCTAGTCAGTCTAGTCCCTTCAGTCAGTCTAATCAGTTCAGTTTACTTCTCATCCAGTACCTCCAGCCAGTTGCACTTATTTTTATTTCACTCACTTATCTATTCTTAAAACCCAAAAGGGTTCTACTTAGAACCAAAAGAGTTCTACCTGGAACCAAAAGAGTTCTACCTGGAACCAAAAGAGTTCTACCTGGAACCAAAAGAGTTCTACCTGGAACCAAAAGAGTTCTACCTGGAACCAAAAGAGTTCTATCTAGAATCAAAGAGGGTTGTTCAAAGTGTTCACATCCCAGTCTATAAGCCTATCAGTCTAGTATCTACAGCCTCTAGTCAGTCTAGTATCTACAGTGTCTAGTCAGTCTAGTATCTAAAGCCTCTAGTCAGTCTAGTATCTACAGCCTCTAGTCAGTCTAGTATCTACAGCCTCTAGTCAGTCTAGTATTTACAGTCTCTAGTCAGTCCAGTCAGTCTAGTCAGTCCAGCCAGTCTAGTCAGTCTAGTACCTACAGCCTCTAGTCAGTCTAGTCAGTCTAGTCAGTCCAGTCAGTCTAGTATCTACAGCCTCTAGTCAGTCTAGTCAGTCTAGTCAGTCCAGTCAGTCTAGTATCTACAGCCTCTAGTCAGTCTAGTCAGTCTAGTCAGTCTAGTCAGTCTAGTCAGTCTAGTCCCTTCAGTCAGTCTAATCAGTTCAGTTTACTTCTCATCCAGTACCTCCAGCCAGTTGCACTTATTTTTATTTCACTCACTTATCTATTCTTAAAACCCAAAAGGGTTCTACTTAGAATCAAAAGAGTTCTACCTGGAACCAAAAGAGTTCTACCTGGAACCAAAAGAGTTCTACCTGGAACCAAAAGAGTTCTACCTGGAACCAAAAGAGTTCTATCTAGAATCAAAGAGGGTTGTTCAAAGTGTTCACATCCCAGTCTATAAGCCTATAGTGTGAAGTGGGGGATCTAAAAGCTTATAGAAAGTCTGGGATTCATCCTCATGTACATGAAAGACCTCAGCTCTCTGCGTCCAGAATGAGGCTTTACCCCCTAGTAATGAACATGTCTCTCTGGGTAGCCACTGCTCTTTTTACAGTGCTGGGCCAAACCAAGCCAAGCTGTACTGGGATGGCCTAGTGGCCTACATATCCACCATCTAGTTGCTGGAACTGTGTTTGAAAGGACCTATGTGAAAATAGCATATTTGAGACATATTTGAGCCATGGTTTGGGGACATGAAAAGTGGTCTTCTGACCTCAATGGTACTTGCTGGATTAATAAAGATTAAATGGAAAAGTATGGTTCAGATTGGCATTAAATAGTATAAATGGTATGCCAAATCTACCCTAGCTGTCCCAACACTACCTTAGAGCCAATAGACTGCAGGGAAAGAGGGAGAGAGGAATGGGAGCTTCACAACCAACTGTGACAGTGTAGAAAGCAGCACAAAGACGCACAAACAAGGAAGAAGAAACCAAAATGTTGAAAGTGCCACCGAACCCTCGGGACTGGGATTAATAGAATCGTAAGCTGCAGCTTTGTGAGTTCTAGATGGCGGGGAGAAGGAAATGGAGGGAGAGAGAGCAGGGCCGGCTCTTGGAATAAGCAAAATAAGCAACTGCTAGAGGGCCCCCGATACAAAAACATTTTTTGGGAGGGGAGGGGGGTGGACTCTAAAGTACTGTTCTGAGTTAAATGGAAGAATACACCAGGTGCATCAGCAATTTGTCTCTTGTTATGTCAGTCACTGACAGACACTAAATTAGCAAACATTTTTTAGATTGGTAAATTATTCTTGCCAGCTATCTAAACTTGTAGTGGAATTACTGACCAGGAATGCAGGGCACGTGCCCCAGATGGCCCTGACCTCCAGGGGGGCCCCAATGATTTTGTTAGTCACTCTCACTCAGATATTATATTACCTTGGTGTAAGTCATGGATAAATGTGTAGAAACTTGCTTTAGAACTGGACATTAACTCTCTGGCATCAAGAGGGAGGCAATTCAAATGTTTTGTGGCGAGGTAATGGGGTTGGGGTGGGGGTGGGGGTGGGGGCAAAGAAAATGTTGCTTAGGGCCCCCAAAAGGCTAGAGCCGGTCCTGAGAGAGACTAATGGGGAGAGAGAGGGGGGGGTGAGAGAAAGATGGGGAGAGAGAGAAAGAGGGGAAGGAAGAGAGAGAGAGAGATAGCGAAAGAGAGACAACGAGAGAGAGACATAAAGATATTTGAAATGTCTTTATTCTTTTGAAACATCTGTGAGTGTAATGTTCACTGTTAATTTTTATTGTTATTTCACTTTTGTTTATTAGCTACTTCACTTGCTTTGACAATGTATACATATGTTTCTCATGCCAATAAAGCCCTTAAATTGAAGAGAGAGAGAGAGAGAGAGAGAGAGAGAGAGAGAGAGAGAGAGAGAGAGAGAGAGAGAGAGAGAGAGAGAGGAGAGAGGAGAGAGGAGAGAGAGAAGAGAGAGAAGAGAGAGAGAGAAGAGAGAGAGAGAGAGAGAGAGAGAGAGAGAGAGAGAGAGAGAGAGAGAGAGAGAGAGAGAGAAAACATGGTATACATGAGACAGACCCCACTGGTTGCCCTCTAGGTTACAGAGAGCTGGTAGTCCCATTCACCAAACTACCAGGTGTGAAACAGGGAATGACTCAGGGGGTATGCTAATTTGGTATATAGCAAAAATATAGCAAAACTCACGCTATTAAATTGATCAAAACAGGAACATTTTACATCTGTCTAGAAATTAATAAGGACATTTTCTCAACAGAGAAAACTGTGTCTTCATGTGTGCTACCTATATCCCCCCCAATAGAATCAGCATACTTTAACAATGGCAGCTTCTCCATCCTAGAGGGGGGATCAACAATTCCCAGTCCCTGGGCCTCATCAGACAGGGGGACAAACACCTACCTGGAAGTGACAGTATTCCCTCCCCCATGCGCACCCCTAGACACAACTACGACAATATAACCAACCAAAACAGGGCAAAACTGCTGCAGCACTGTCGGAAGCTGAAATAAATAGTCAATGGTAGGCTTTGACGGGACTCCTACGGTAGGTACACCTATACAGTAGCTCATCTCTTGGCAGTAGTACTATAGACTATTTTATCATTGACCTCAACCCAGAGTACCTTAGGGTGCCAGTCTACTTAGGGTGTCAGTCCACCGACACCCTTATCAGATCACAACAAAATCACACTCCACTTGAACAGAGCTATGATCAATCATGACGCATCATAGCCAGAGGAAGTGCATTGATATTAATACATGCTATATATGGAAGGAAAGCAGTGTGGAAATCTACCAAAAAACAATTAAGCAACAAAAATTCAATCCCTTCTGGACAATTTCCTGGACAAAATGTTTCACTCTTATTGTGAAGGTGTGAACTTGGCAGTATAAAACCTAAACTGTATATTTGACCTCTCAGCTTCCCTATCAAATCAAAAAAAAAAAAGTAATGCAGACAACCTAAGAAAATTCTAAACAATAACAAATGTTTGATGAAGACTGCAAAAATCTAAGAAAGAAATTGAGAAACCTATCCAACCAAAAACCTAGAGACCCAGAAAACCTGAGTGAGACAGGGATACAACTTAACCTCTACAGGACCAGTACATCTCAGTAAGACACGAATAATGGTGTTCCAAAAAAGGTCCAGTCGCCAGGACAACAAATACAAATTCCATCTAGACAACCGTTTCCTTAGAGCACACAAAAAAACTATACATACCTCAGCCTAAATATCAGCGCCACAGGTAACTTCCACAAAGCTCTGAACGATCTGAGAGACAAGGCAAGAAGGGCCTTCTATGCCATCAAAAGGAACATAAAATTTGAAATACCCATAGGATCTAACAATACTTGAATGAGTTATAGAACCCATTGACCTTAATGGTTGTGAGGTCTGGGGTCCGTTTACCAATCAATAATTCACATAACGGGACAAACAACAAATTGAGACTCTGTAAAAAATATCCTCTTTGTACAACGTAAAACACAAAATAATTCATGCAGAGCAGATTTAGGCCAATTCTCACTAATTATCAAAATCCAGAAAAGAGACGTTAAATTCTACAACCAGGAGAAGGAAGCGATTCCCAAAGCTTCCATAACAAAGCCATCACCTACAGAGAGATGAACCTGGAGAAGAGTCCCCTAAGCAAGCTGGTCCTGGGGCTCTGTTCACAAACACAAATAGACCTCACAGAGCCCCAGGACAGCAACACAACTAGACCCAACAAAGTCATGAGAAAACAAAAAGGTAATTACTTGACACATTGGAAAGAATTTACAAAAAAAAACTACGTAAACTAGAATGCTATTTGGCCCTAAACAGAGGCAGAATACCTGACCACTGAAAATACAGACTCAGTGAAGATAGCTTTGCTATTGAGAAAGGCCGCCAAAGGCAGACCTGGCTCTCAAGAGAAGACAGGCTATGTGCACACTGGCCACAAAATGAGGTAGAACCTGAGCTGCACTTCCTAACCTCCTGCCAAGTGTAAAGTATGACCATATTAGAGACACAGATTTCCCTCAGATTACACAGACCCACAAAGAATTCGAAAACAAATCCAATTTTTGATAAACTCCCATATCTACTGGGTGAAATACCACAGTGTGCCATCACAGCAGCAAGATGTGTGACCTGTTGCCACAAGAAAAGGGCAACCAGTGAAGAACAAACACCATTATAAATACAACCTATATTTATGTTTATTTATTTTCCCTTTTGTACTTTAACTATTTGCACATCGTTACAACACTGTATATAGACATAATAGGACATTTGAAATGTCTTTATTCTTTTGGAACTTTTGTGAGTTTAATGTTTAACTAGCATTTTTCTCAAATGCTAAAACACTAAAACCCATTGGCTGAACAAACTTCTCAGTTGCCTGGACTCATTTAGCTAATTATGCAGTCTGTTGTCAATACCTTAAACCATTTCACATGGTAAAACACAATTTGCAGATCTCACTTCGACTTTTCAGCAAAACTCTACACACATTCTCATTCTCAAAACACATTCTGCACTCTAATGCACATGTCATCCATACTGGTAAACACAAGTGGCAACAATCAAATACAAATAGAGAACACATGTCATTGATTGAACACAACCACTCAAAATTGATTTAACCTGTTTCAAATGATGCGACACAACCAATATAAGCCAGTTCAGAGAGCAAACAGGTTGTTGAAGGTGGGAAGGAGAAAGTCTGAGAATGGATACTGTAGTACAGTGCATTGTAGGCTGTATACTGTACAATGGACTAATTGTATGGCCCTGAACATTGTGCTTTCCATTTATTAACAGTACTGACTGCTCAATAGATTTTGACTGGTTGCAGGTTCATATCAACAAAGAACAAGAATTACAGTATCACAGAGACAAAGGACAAGTTTGTGAGATGCAGGGTACAGTACTGTAAAAATAGGGGAACAAAAAAACAAAAGTGCAAAAGAGCAAAGCAGAGTAGTAATTTCTGATCCATTTTGAGCTACTATGATAGAACATGTTTTAGATTATGTTTTAGATTAGATTAAAAATGTTACATCTCCCTGAGAATTGTATGTTTTGAACAATGTGTTTTCTATTTTTCGGTGTATTGTTTACTGACTGCTTGAGAGTGTATATAATTTTGACCACTTTGTTTATGATTTGAGAGCAGTGTTTGATTTTGAACACAGGTAAAACTGTTTTGAGGCGAATGTTTCATTTTGCAAGGGGAGTCAGAGGTTATGTAAATAGTGCTTGAAGAGGAGGTTTTGTGTCTAATGTTTTCAGGAAATGGAACAAGGTTTCAGAAATGGTGTTTAGCAAGAAAAACTGTAAATGTTTTTATTGTTAATTTCACGTTTGTTTATTATCTATTTCACCTGCTTTAACAATGTTTACATATGTTTCTCATGCCAATAAAGCCCCTTAAATTGAAGAGAGAGGGAGAGAGAGAGAGAGGGAGAGAGATAGAGAGGGGAGAGAGGGAGAGAGAGAGATAGAGAGAGGGAGAGAGATAGAAGAGAGAGGGGGAGAGAGAGAGAGAAGAGAGAGAGAGAGGGAGAGAGAGGGAGAGAGGGGGGAGAGAGAGAGAGAGAGAGAGAGAGAGAGAAAGAGAGGGGGAGAGAGAGAGAGAGAGGGAGAGAGAGAGAGAGGGAGAGAGAAGAGAGAGGGGGA
>NC_034178.2:71876456-71991405 GCF_002021735.2 Oncorhynchus kisutch
AGAGGGAGAGAGAGAGAGAGAGGAGAGATGGAGAGGGAGAGAGAGAGAACGAGAGAGGGGGGGGGGGTATGGGGGGTTCTAAGGTTGTTGGCATGTGTTTGTTGTTCTCCTTCACAGGTGTCTAAAAGCCTTAAGTACTTTTTGGTCGAAATTGCAACTGATTAAAAAGCCACCTACTTTTTTTTCTGAAATCAGGAATTTCTTAAATACTGAGAAATAAATCTAGTAATGTCTGACAGCAGCTGTATACTTGCCATACTTGCAATGATTAAAACTAAATAACTAATGTTTTAAAAAGTGGGTAGACCTACTTTAAAGGTCATGCACAGTCATCGTATTTCCCAGGTAAAAACATAATACTTTTATGCAATTCAAATGTTCAGAATTTGACAAATGTAAACTTCTCCCTCATCTTCAACTATCAGGAAGCCTGAAAGAACGTGTTAAGTGGGAGGGGAGCTTATATTCATGAGCTCACCTTGACTGACAGATATTTGAAACACCCTTGTGGTCGTTGCCAGGTAACTAAACAATCAGAACTTAAAATATACCAGCGAGTACACACAGGAGAGAAATCATGTTATTGATGATTTGACTTCAAGGCTAAATAGAATGCATCAATCCATTTTCTCTCCAAAATTCACTCATGGGTTAACAGAGTTGTTCATGGATTGTTGGGTATCTGATGAACAGCAACAATACACCATTGTCTTTCAATTGCTTTTGTAAGTAATTACAGAATACAGTTCACTGATACGTTTCTTCACCAGCGTTCAGGAAGTGTACTGAACAAAGTCATGGAGCCTCTGCATTAAATGACAAAAAAGTTCAACATTTTGTTTTTGGATCAGACATTAATTGGATCATTTACAATAGACCAGCAGTCTAAATATTTATCAACATGAATACTTATGAATAATTATGTTAAGATATATTGGCGGCATCATTTGACATTAAAAATGAATAATAATTAGCGCCAAAAGCCTAATATAGACCCTTAGCATCCTATTGGCTGCAGGACCCATTGGAACAATGTGTAAAAACTCACCCCATCCCAGAGCTTGAGAAAAACAACAACAAAAAACAAACAAAATGTGATTTATCACCTAAACATGAATTACTTGGTGGTTTCGGGAAATGCAACCAAACTACAGCGATTGATAGGGAGAGGAGGGTAGGGGGCTCCATGTAACCAGCTTCATTCAAGCAGGCTTAATTGAGACCAATCCAGGAATGGCCTCCTCCTTGTTCAGGCTTCCCACACTGGGCAGACAGGGATGGACAGCTCACACAGCTTCCCCACAGCTTCCCCACATACAGATCAAGGATGATTGTTCTCCCCCAATTAATAAAGCAGCTTCGCTCCAAATGTGGACATTTAATGATGTAACGTTAAATTATCACTATGTCATCCAGTCACAACACAGCAGGCTTTTCCCAGCATGCATCCAGTAGCTTGCTAGTTAAAAGGCACAACACAGTCGAGAAGGTGTTAGTTACCAGTATCGTTCTGCCTCATTCCGCTTGAGATGTCTTATACGTTAAATGTACAGTTGAAGTCGGAGGTTTGCATTCATCTTAGCCAAATACATTTAAACTCAGTTTTTACACAATTCCTGACATTTAATCCCAGTAAAAATGTCCTGTCTTATGTCAGTTAGGATCACCACTTGATTTTAAGAATGTGAAATGTCAGAATAATAGTTGAGAGAATGATTTATTTGAGCTTTTATTTCTTTCATCACATTCCCAGTGGGTCAGACATTTACATACACTCAATTAGTATATGGTAGCATTGTCTATAAATTGTTTAACTTGGGTCAAACGTTTCGGGTAGCCTTCCACAAGCTTCCCACAATAAGATGGGTGAACTTTGGCCCATTCCTCTTGACAGAGCTTGTGTAACTGAGTCAGGTTTGTAGGCTTCCTTGCTCGCAAACGCTTTTTCAGTTCTGCCCACAAATCTTCTATAGGATTGAGGTCAGGGCTTTGTGATGGCCACTCCAATACCTTGACTTTGTTGTCCTTAAGCCATTTTGCCACAACTTTGGAAATATGCTTTGGGTCATTGTCCATTTGGAAGACCCATTCAAGACCAAGCTTCCTGACTGATGTCGTGAGATGTTGCTTCAATATATCCACATAATTGTCCATCCTCATGATGACATCTATTTTGTGAAGTACAACAGTCCCTCCTGCAGCAAAGCACCCCCACAACAGGAAGCTGCCATCCATGTGCTTCAAGGTTGGGATGGTGTTCTTAGGCTTGCAAGCCCCTTTTTCCTCCAAACATAACGATGATCATTATGGTCAAATTGTTCTATTTTTGTTTCATCAGACCAGAGGACATTTCTCCAAAAAGTACGATCTTTGTCCCCAGACGCAGTTGCAAACCGTAGTCTGACGTTTTTTATGACGGTTTTGGAGCAGTGGCTTCTTCCTTGCTGAGTGTCCTTTCAGGTTATGTCGATATAGGACTCGTTTTACTGTGGATATAGATACTTTTGTACCTGTTTCCTCCAGCATCTTCACAAGGTCCTTTGCTGTTGTTCTGGGATTGATTTGCACTTTTCACACCAAAGTACGTTCATCTCTTCCTGAGCGGTATGACAGCTGCGTGGTCCCATGGTGTTTATACTTGCGTATTATTGTTTTTATAGATGAATGTGGTACCTTCAGGCATTTGGAAATTGCTCCCAAGGATGAACCAGACTTGTGGAAGTCTACTATTTTTTTCAGACGTCTTGGCTGATTTCTTTTGATTTTCCCATGATGTCAAGCAAAGAGGCATTGAGTTTGAATGTTGGCCTTGAAATACATCCACAGGTACACCTCCAATTGACTTAAATTACGTCAATTATCCTATCAGAAGCTCCTAAAGCCATGACATAATTTTCTGGAATTTTCCAAGCTGTTTAAAGTCAGTCAACTTAGTGTATGTAAACTTCTGACCCACTGGAATTGTGGTACAGTGAATTATAAGTGAAATAATCTGTCTGCAAACAATTATTGTAAAAATGTCTTGTGTCATTCACAAAGTAAGATGTCCTAACCGACTTGCCAAAACTATAGTTTGTTAACCTGAAATTTGTGGAGTGGTTGAAAAACAAGTTTTAATGACTCCAACCTAAGTGTATTTAAACTTCCGACTTCAACTGTAAGCAAAGTCACATGACACGCACATGTGATGACGGCTATATTAAGGAGCTACATATTTGATTAGTTAAGATTATAAAACACTGCCACTGGTCTATAATATTTTGGGCTTTAAGTGAATTTGCATGAAGCACGAAGTAATTCCTTTTTTGGGAATTCTCCCCAATTTCGATCTTGTCTCATCACTGCAAGTCCCCAACGAGCTCGGGAGGCGAAGGTCGAGTAATGTGTCTTCCCGCTTCTTAACACCTGTCTGCTTAACATGGAAGTCATTTCGCACCAATGTGTCAGAGGAAACACTATTCAACTGATGACCGAGATCAGCCTCCAGGCGCCCAGCCTGCCACAAGGAGTCTCTAGGGCCAACATGGAGTTAACCGGGACAACATGAAGTTAACCGGGACAACATGGAGTTAACCGGGACAACATGGAGTTAACCGGGACAACATGGAGTTAACCGGGACAACATGGAGTTAACCTGGACAACATGGAGTTAACCGGGTCAACATGGAGTTAACCGGGAAAACATGGAGTTCACCTTGACAACATGGAGTTAACCGGGAAAACATGGAGTTAACCGGGACAACATGGAGTTCACCGGGACAACATGGAGTTAACCGGGACAACATGGAGTTAACCGGGTAAACATGGCGTTAACCCGAACAAAATGGAGTTAACCGGGACAACATGGAGTTAACCGGGAAAACATGGAGTTAACCCGGACAACATGGAGTTAACCCGGACAACATGGAGTTAACCCGGGAAAACATGGAGTTAACCGGGACAACATGGAGTTAACCCGGACAACATGGAGTTAACCTGGACAACATGGAGTTAACCGGGACAACATGGAGTTAACCGGGACAACATGGAGTTAACCTGGACAACATGGAGTTAACCGGGTCAACATGGAGTTAACCGGGAAAACATGGAGTTCACCTTGACAACATGGAGTTAACCGGGAAAACATGGAGTTAACCGGGACAACATGGAGTTCACCGGGACAACATGGAGTTAACCGGGACAACATGGAGTTAACCGGGTAAACATGGCGTTAACCCGAACAAAATGGAGTTAACCGGGACAACATGGAGTTAACCGGGAAAACATGGAGTTAACCCGGACAACATGGAGTTAACCCGGACAACATGGAGTTAACCCGGGAAAACATGGAGTTAACCGGGACAACATGGAGTTAACCCGGACAACATGGAGTTAACCTGGACAACATGGAGTTAACCGGGACAACATGGAGTTAACCGGGAAAACATGGAGTTAACCGGGACAACATGGAGTTAACCCGGACAACATGGAGTTGACCGGGACAACATGGAGTTAACCCGGACAACATGGAGTAAACCGGGACAACATGGAGTTAACCTGGCCAACATGGAGTTAACCTGGCCAACATGGAGTTAACCTGGACAATATGGAGTTAACCGGGACAACATGGAGTTAACCCGGACAACATGAAGTTAACCGGGACAACATGGAGTTAACCGGGAAAACATGGAGTTCACCGGGACAACATGGAGTTAACCCGGACAACATGGAGTTAACCCAGACAACATGGAGTTAACCGGGACAACATGGAGTTAACCTGGGCAACATGGAGTTAACCCGGACAACATGGAGTTCACCGGGCCAACATGGAGTTAACCGGGACAACATGGAGTTAACCGGGACAACATGGAGTTAACAGGGACAACATGGAGTTAACCGGGACAACATGGAGTTAACCTGGCCAACATGGAGTTAACCTGGACAACATGGAGTTAACCGGGACAACATGGAGTTAACCGGGACAACATGGAGTTAACCCGGCCAACATGGAGTTAACCGGGTCAACATGGAGTTAACCGGGAAAACATGGAGTTCACCTTGACAACATGGAGTTAACCCAGACAACATGGAGTTAACCGGGACAACATGGAGTTCACCGGGACAACTTGGAGTTAACCGGGACAACATGGAGTTAACCGGGAAAACATGGAGTTAACCCGGACAACATGGAGTTAACCGGGACAACATGGAGTTAACCGGGAAAACATGGAGTTAACCCGGACAACATGGAGTTAACCCGGACAACATGGAGTTAACCCGGGAAAACATGGAGTTAACCGGGACAACATGGAGTTAACCCGGACAACATGGACTTAACCGGGACAACATGGAGTTAACCCGGACAACATGGAGTTAACCGGGACAACATGGAGTTAACCGGGACAACATGGAGTTAACCCGGACAACATGGAGTTAACCGGGACAACATGGAGTTAACCCGGACGACGCTGGACCATTTCTTCCCCCTCTATCAGACTCCCTATTACGGCCAGTTGTGATAAAGCCTGGAATCGAACCGGGGTCTGTAGTGACGCCTCTAGTCCTCTGCGCCACTCGGCAGAACCCAGTTACAGTCATTTTTTTTGACATGAGTCAACTTACTATGAATTGAAAACATGATTTTCACAGTTTGGGACCTTTAAATGTGCAGTTACTATTTGTCTAACACCAGACAGCAAACTCCAAGCTACTCGTCTTAGTGTGGTATGGTTTGTTTTCCAAAAAAACACTATTCCTCACCCACAGGAATATTACAGGATACACCCACTATTCCTCATCCACAGGGATATAAACCACTATTCCACAGGCCAGGGATATTACAGGATGTAAACCATTATTCCACGTGACAGGGATATTCTGGAGTGTTCCATAGAACACATGTAATGCTTTGACTAATTTAGAGAATATAAATGGGAAATAGACAGTTAGTTATATTTTGGGCTGGTAATAATTGACCATGATTTGTAATCCATGGGCTCTTAGCATTCTGTTGACAGAGTAGGGTGTGAGTCCCTAAGATTACCGTATTCGCTATATAGTGCGTTACTTTTGACCTGACGCGGCTGTCATCTGAGAAACACCCACAGAGCCTCATCTAAGACACAGCCACAGAGCCTCATCTGAGACACACACCCACAGAGCCTCATCTGAGACACACACCCACAGAGCCTCATCTGAGACACACACCCACAGAGCCTCATCTGAGACACACCCACAGAGTCTCATCTGAGACACACACCCACAGAGCCTCATCTGAGACACACCCACAGAGTCTCATCTGAGACACACCCACAGAGCCTCATCTAAGACACACCCACAGAGCCTCATCTGAGACACACCCACAGAGCCTCATCTGAGACACACACCCACAGAGCCTCATCGAAGACACACCCACAGAGCCTAATCTGAGACACACACCCACAGAGCCTCATCTGAGACACACCCACAGAGCCTCATCTAAGACACACCCACAGAGCCTCATCTGAGACACACCCACAGAGCCTCATCTAAGACACACCCACAGAGCCTCATCTGAGACACACCCACAGAGCCTCATCTGAGACACACACCCACAGAGCCTCATCTGAGACACACCCACAGAGCCCTTATCTGAGACACACCCACAGAGCCTCATCTGAGACACATTGCTGTAAGCACAGAGCATGGGTACTAGTGGTGTAATGGGTTCTGGTGCAGGTTTGGACTGCCAACTGGGACATTTAAATACATTAGCTAGGTAGAGAACAGCTGTGTGGATACCTTTTCTATCAGACAAGCAATAATTAAAGTGATATTCTCTGCACATATCTCCAACCGAAAACTATGATCCATGGGGATATACTGGCAGACATCTGATCATTTCCCATTACAGTTTTAATGTCCCCATATCTATTGTAAACCCTATAGGCCTGTGTGAAATGCCCATATGGATATGCTGGCTGACAAATAATGATTTCCTGTTAAAATGTTAACGATATTTCCATGTCTGTATTCCTATGTCCAGTCCTGTGTGTGTAAATCTGGGACAAATTGTGTGTCCTAATCGATCCGAGATAACCATTGGCTGCTAATATAATAAGAAGGTGGGAAAACCCAATTGATCTGCAGTAATATGACATTTGCGGTTGCTATGACCACAATGGCGATTGGTGCAGGTAGGCCCTAACTACAGTTGCCCTACTACTGCGGTTCAGAGTTGAATAGGCCCAGAACTCTGTAGGTAGTTATTGGCAGGGATATTGGGGGTGTATTCCGTGAGGTGAATACATACTGTTGTGCCCTACTGAACAAGGCCAGAATGCGAAAGCAGTGAGCGAATAGCAGTGCGGTGGCGGCATGGAGCTGTCCTTCAGCACCAGGCTCTATGAACGTTCCACAACGCTGTGCCCTACTACTGAACGAGGCCTGAATGCGAGAGCAGTAGTGCGGTGCGGTCGCAGTACGAAACTGTTCTTTCAAAACCATGCACTACTGAAGCAATGCGGTGCCGTATAGTGATACAGGAAGTAGTCCTTTCAGCACCATGCAATGCTATTGAAGTTCAACCGTTTTTACTGTAGCCGGGTATCTCGCAGTACAGATACCGATTTTAAGAACTGAGCTGAGTCTTTAAACCTGAACTTGGTGTCTCACACGATGAAATAAAAACGTATATGCGTACTAGCATTATACAACTTTACAGGATGTGGTACACTGTAGCCTTTCAAACATACAACAGCATCACAAATGCATCAAACACTTGGGGGAGAGGACACATACCAGCATCAGTGGGCTGAAATCGATTTCTAAACATTTAGATGTATCTCGGGTGTAAATTAAGGAATCTGAAATAGTTATGAGAAGATATAATTCACTCGGTGTGTTTGTGTCACTAATAACTGAATAATATAGACAGCAACTACACCGTGTTAATAAGCTTTTCTTACCTGAAACAGACGTAATATGTTCGCCACCATGATCGATACAGAACTCGCTGAAGCTCCTATCACTCCCACAACTTTTTCTGGCTTGACGAACACTGGTGGTTCACCGTTAGTACACCTCACATCCGACGTGTCTTTTTGTATGAGTGCCTGCACAAAAGTCAGAGACTTCTCCAGAGCATAGGTGTCCCTCGAACACGTATCGAGCACCCGGGCACCTAGGGTGACATTGGGAAGAAGATCGTCATCACTGTTGATTTGGTCCAAGGCATACATCATAGCTTCGAGACGATGGATCCCGTTCTCTTTCTTGATATCTCCACACGGCTCCCCCGGGATCCCCCGGGCGTGCACAGGGAAGAGGCCGCCAAGGGTCAGGTCTCCCTCCATTCTTATGGAATGCGGTGCGTAAATTTCCTGCGATGCAGTAAGGTCAAATAGAGCTTTCATCACACATAATACTTTCCACGTAAAGTAGGGTTTCTTCAGTTCTAGAACCACACCACCATTCCTTAGCTTGGCCATGGTCTCTCTCTCGCTCTTTCCCCTTATGCCTCCTCCGACTTCGATTTAGAAAAAAGACCGGACGCACCGAGGCACTTTTTTTTTTATAATACTTCAATGAAATGAAGGTGAGGCATCGTCCAAAGTAAGTTAATGTGTGCTTATTTGTAAGAAGAAAATGCGCAGGTGAGAAAGGTGCGCATATTATTCCACTATAGGCTACCGACGGGTTTGCCAATGCGTTACTCCTCCTAAATGTGCGCACGACTTCCCAATAGCAGTGTACGGTTCACACAATCGCTTGTTGCTCGGACACCCATTCCAGGTTTGAAGACAGTGGGTCGACATTCAATAAAGAACACTAACCGACTAATACTTTGTAGAAAGAAAAATGTAATGGATACTAATCATAACTCATTAAATGTATTTAAATACGCATTAAATGCGCACGAATACGTGATGTTGATATTCCACGGTTTAAAGCGTGAATCACCACTGAACTCCCATTGTGCGCTGATGTCATAGGCTACTTTCCACAACGAATATCTAAACGCTAATAAATTGTTTTAAAACAAACGGACAACTCGGGAAATCTTCAAGATATAGAACTCCGAAAAGTTGACGTTTATTTCACAAGCAGTCCATCACAGGAGCACACATCTTGAGGCGCATGATGATAACGGAATTGCGTCCTGAACATGTTCAGCTGGTGTCTGTGACATCCTCCTCTTCACGCAAACAACGAACTTCTCCGAGACTCCCGTTTGGCTAAGAATGCAGCGGCTTCTCTCTGATGAAAGTAGTCTTTCTTTCGTTGTTGATCCCTTAGAAATCCCTCACTTGGAAGGCGAGGATGGAGAGGAGACATACAAGTATCTCCCCCTGAGCGCTACGGAGGGAATGACGCCTTCTCTCTCTCTCTTTCGCTCACCCTCTCTCTTTCTCTCCACGGAAAAATCAAATATGCGTTTGTAAAATGACTTAATGCCCAAAGCCTGCAACACACATTGCATTTTTCAGCTTAAATCACAGGATGGGCTTTTATGTGTATCCCAGTCTACTACACCAACATATCAACTGTGTGTCCATGACTACAATATCATTGTTAAAATGAATTTGTTGTAAATATTATATTAAAGAGAGGGAGGGGTTCTTTGATTGCGAGAAATGGATAATACAAATCGATATCAGGAATCCCTAATGGTTACGCTTGTGTAGGCAACCAGGGAAAGCCTGATGTACCATACAATGTTCATTGAGCGTAGGAGGTTACCTAATTCTGTTGCAGCTTTATGCAAGCTATTGCCGACCGTGCAATCACGCAAGCACGCACACACAGAAATACACGGAAAAAGAGAGATACGTCTCACACACACACACACACACACACACACACACACACACACACACACACACACACACACACACACACACACACACACACACACACACACACACACACACACACGCTATACATAAATCACAGAATCCATTATTAGAAGTATCGTTGTTGTTAAGTTCTTGGTTGGATGGAAATATGTCTTTGAAGATGTCGTTCGAGTATTATTACAACTGCTCGTAATACACTGTCATTTCATGTATAATGACCTTAACAAGTATGAGGTATAGAGAATAATCTTGAAAATAATCTGTCCATAATCCATTGTACAAGATGGTCTTTCAAATATTATAAACGATAGAAAATATTGGACACACATAAGAGCAGCTCCACATTAACCGTGTTATCCTGAGACTCCGATTTTTCACTTTATAATGTAAGTCAAACAAAAAAACAATGATTTCAAAGTTTAAAAAATAAACAAACTTGCAACTCCACAAACAAGTACCAATTCTATCAATTTCCAAAGAATGTTTTTACATTCTTGAAGTATAAAGCAGATGCATAGTTTGATAACATAATGAGGGTTTGTACTTTTTGGTTGCATCATTCTGTTACCATACTTAGCAGCTGCACTGTTCTTCAAGAAAATGTGTTCTGGTAAAATGTTCAACAGAAAGTAATCGTTGTGCGTAGAGGTGTATGGATTGTTTAACATTGCAATCATTGGTTGTTGTTTGACATACATTTTAAAAGTGAAACATCAGATTCTCTGCATCAATATGATACTGTGGGATTGCACGACACTACAGTAAACATCACTCTGCCTGACAATACAGTAAACATCACTCTGCCTGACACTACAGTATGTGTCACTCTGCCTGACACTACAGTAAACATCACTCTGCCTGACACTACAGTATGTGTCGCTCTGCCTGACACTACAGTAAACATCACTCTGCCTGACACTACAGTATGATTCACTCTGCCTGACACTACAGTAAACATCACTCTGCCTGACACTACAGTAAACATCACTCTGCCTGACACTACAGTAAACATCACTCTGCCTGACACTACAGTATGTGTCACTCTGCCTGGCACTACAGTAAACATCACTCTGCCTGACAATACAGTAAACATCACTCTGCCTGACACTACAGTATGTGTCACTCTGCCTGACACTACAGTAAACATCACTCTGCCTGACACTACAGTAAACATCACTCTGCCTGACACTACAGTAAACATCACTCTGACTGACACTACAGTAAACATCACTCTGCCTGACACTACAGTATGTGTCACTCTGCCTGACACTACAGTAAACATCACTCTGCCTGACACTACAGTAAACATCACTCTGCCTGACACTACAGTAAACATCACTCTGCCTGACACTACAGTAAACATCACTCTGCCTGACACTACAGTAAACATCACTCTGCCTGACACTACAGTAAACATCACTCTGCCTGACACTACAGTATGTGTCACTCTGCCTGACACTACAGTAAACATCACTCTACCTGACACTACAGTAAACATCACTCTGCCTGACACTACAGTAAACATCACTCTGCAAAGACACAACTGTAAACGTCACTCTGCCTGACACTACAGTAAACATCATTCTGCCTGACACTACAGTAAACATCACTCTGCCTGACACTACAGTAAACATCACTCTGCCTGACACTACAGTAAACCTCACTCTGCCTGACACTACAGTAAACATCACTCTGCCTGACACTACAGTAAACATCACTCTGTCTGACACTACAGTAAACATCACTCTGCCTGACACTACAGTAAACATCACTCTGCCCAACACTACAGTAAACATCACTCTGCCTGACACTACAGTAAACATCACTCTGCCCAACACTACAGTATGTGTCACTCTGCCTGACACTACAGTAAACATCACTCTGCCTGACACTACAGTAAACATCACTCTGCCCAACACTACAGTATGTGTCACTCTACCTGACACTACAGTAAACATCAATCTGCCTGACAATACAGTAAACATCACTCTGCCTGACACTACAGTATGTGTCACTCTGCCTGACACTACAGTAAACATCACTCTGCCTGACACTACAGTAAAATCACTCTGCCTGACACTACAGTATGATTCACTCTGCCTGACACTACAGTAAACATCACTCTGCCTGACACTACTGTAAACATCACTCTGCCCGACACTACAGTAAACATCACTCTGCCCAACACTACAGTATGTGTCACTCTGCCTGACACTACAGTAAACATCACTCTGCCTGACACTACAGTAAACAACACTCTACCTGACACTACAGTAAACATCACTCTGCCTGACAATACAGTAAACATCACTCTGCCTGACACTACAGTATGTGTCACTCTGCCTGACACTACAGTAAACATCACTCTGCCTGACACTACAGTATGTGTCGCTCTGCCTGACACTACAGTAAACATCACTCTGCCTGACACTACAGTAAACATCACTCTGCCTGACACTACAGTATGATTCACTCTGCCTGACACTACAGTAAACATCACTCTGCCTGACACTACAGTAAACATCACTCTGCCTGACACTACAGTAAACATCACTCTGCCTGACACTACAGTATGTGTCACTCTGCCTGGCACTACAGTAAACATCACTCTGCCTGACACTACAGTAAACATCACTCTGCCTGACACTACAGTAAACATCACTCTGCCAAGACACAACTGTAAACGTCACTCTGCCTGACACTACAGTAAACATCATTCTGCCTGACACTACAGTAAACATCACTCTGCCTGACACTACAGTAAACATCACTCTGCCTGACACTACAGTATGATTCACTCTGCCTGACACTACAGTAAACATCACTCTGCCTGACACTACAGTAAACATCACTCTGCCTGACACTACAGTAAACATCACTCTGCCTGACACTACAGTAAACATCACTCTGCCTGACACTACAGTAAACATCACTCTGCCTGACACTACTGTAAACATCACTCTGCCAAGACACAACTGTAAACGTCACTCTGCCTGACACTACAGTAAACATCACTCTGCCTGACACTACAGTAAACATCACTCTGCCTGACACGACAGTAAACATCACTCTGCCCGACACTACAGTATGTGCCACTCTGACTGACACTACTGAAAACATCACTCTGCCTGACACTACAGTAAACATCACTCTGCCTGACATGACAGTAAACATCACTCTGCCCGACACTACAGTATGTGTCACTCTGACTGACACTACAGTATGTATCACTCTGCCTGACACTACAGTATGTGTCACTCTGCCCGACACTACAGTATGTGTCACTCTGCCCGACACTACAGTATGTCACTCTGCCTGACACTACAGTATGTGTCACTCTGCCTGACACTACAGTAAACATCACTCTGCCTGACACTACAGTAAACATCACTCTGCCTGACACTACAGTATGTGTCACTCTGCCTGACACTACAGTAAACATCACTCTGCCTGACACTACAGTAAACATCACACTGACTGACACTACTGTAAACGTCACACTGCCTGACACTACTGTAAACATCACTCTGCCTGACACTACAGTAAACATCACTCTGCCTGACACTACAGTAAACATCACTCTGCCTGACACTACAGTAAACATCACTCTGCCTGACACTACAGTAAACATCACTCTGCCTGACACTACAGTAAACATCACTCTGCCTGACACTACTGTAAACATCACTCTGCCTGACACTACAGTAAACATCACTCTGCCCAACACTACAGTATGTGTCACTCTTCCTGACACTACAGTAAACATCACTCTGCCTGACACTACAGTAAACATCACTCTGCCTGACACTACAGTAAACATCACTCTGCCTGACACTACAGTAAACAACACTCTACCTGACACTACAGTAAACATCACTCTGCCTGACAATACAGTAAACATCACTCTGCCTGACACTACAGTAAACATCACTCTGCCTGACACTACAGTAAACATCACTCTGCCTGACACTACAGTAAACATCACTCTGTCTGACACTACAGTAAACATCACTCTGCCTGACACTACAGTAAACATCACTCTGCCTGACACTACAGTATGTGTCACTCTGCCTGACACTACAGTAAACATCACTCTGCCTGACACTACAGTATGTGTCGCTCTGCCTGACACTACAGTAAACATCACTCTGCCTGACACTACAGTAAACATCACTCTGCCTGACACTACAGTATGATTCACTCTGCCTGACACTACAGTAAACATCACTCTGCCTGACACTACAGTAAACATCACTCTGCCTGACACTACAGTAAACATCACTCTGCCTGACACTACAGTATGTGTCACTCTGCCTGGCACTACAGTAAACATCACTCTGCCTGACACTACAGTAAACATCACTCTGCCTGACACTACAGTAAACATCACTCTGCCAAGACACAACTGTAAACGTCACTCTGCCTGACACTACAGTAAACATCATTCTGCCTGACACTACAGTAAACATCACTCTGCCTGACACTACAGTAAACATCACTCTGCCTGACACTACAGTAAACATCACTCTGCCTGACACTACAGTATGATTCACTCTGCCTGACACTACAGTAAACATCACTCTGCCTGACACTACAGTAAACATCACTCTGCCTGACACTACAGTAAACATCACTCTGCCTGACACTACAGTAAACATCACTCTGCCTGACACTACTGTAAACATCACTCTGCCTGACACTACAGTAAACATCACTCTGCCCAACACTACAGTATGTGTCACTCTGCCTGACACTACAGTAAACATCACTCTGCCTGACACTACAGTAAACATCACTCTGCCTGACACTACAGTAAACATCACTCTGCCTGACACTACAGTAAACAACACTCTACCTGACACTACAGTAAACATCACTCTGCCTGACAATACAGTAAACATCACTCTGCCTGACACTACAGTAAACATCACTCTGCCTGACACTACAGTAAACATCACTCTGCCTGACACTACAGTAAACATCACTCTGCCTGACACTACAGTATGATTCACTCTGCCTGACACTACAGTAAACATCACTCTGCCTGACACTACAGTAAACATCACTCTGCCTGACACTACAGTATGTGTCACTCTGCCTGACACTACAGTAAACATCACTCTACCTGACACTACAGTAAACATCACTCTGCCTGACACTACAGTAAACATCACTCTGCCTGACACTACAGTAAACATCACTCTGCCAAGACACAACTGTAAACGTCACTCTGCCTGACACTACAGTAAACATCACTCTGCCTGACACTACAGTAAACATCACTCTGTCTGACACTACAGTAAACATCACTCTGCCAAGACACAACTGTAAACGTCACTCTGCCTGACACTACAGTAAACATCACTCTGCCTGACACTACAGTAAACATCACTCTGCATGACACTACAGTAAACATCACTCTGCCTGACACTACAGTAAACATCACTCTGCCTGACACTACAGTAAACATCACTCTGCCTGACACGACAGTAAACATCACTCTGCCCGACACTACAGTATGTGCCACTCTGACTGACACTACTGAAAACATCACTCTGCCTGACACTACAGTAAACATCACTCTGCCTGACATGACAGTAAACATCACTCTGCCCGACACTACAGTATGTGTCACTCTGACTGACACTACAGTATGTATCACTCTGCCTGACACTACAGTATGTCACTCTGCCCGACACTACAGTATGTGTCACTCTGCCTGACACTACAGTAAACATCACTCTGCCTGACACTACAGTAAACATCACTCTGCCTGACACTACAGTATGTGTCACTCTGCCTGACACTACAGTAAACGTCACTCTGCCTGACACTACAGTAAACATCACTCTGCCTGACACTACAGTAAACATCACACTGACTGACACTACTGTAAACGTCACACTGCCTGACACTACTGTAAACATCACTCTGCCTGACACTACAGTAAACATCACTCTGCCTGACACTACAGTAAACATCACTCTGCCTGACACTACAGTAAACATCACTCTGCCTGACACTACAGTAAACATCACTCTGCCTGACACTACAGTAAACATCACTCTGCCTGACACTACTGTAAACATCACTCTGCCTGACACTACAGTAAACATCACTCTGCCCAACACTACAGTATGTGTCACTCTGCCTGACACTACAGTAAACATCACTCTGCCTGACACTACAGTAAACATCACTCTGCCTGACACTACAGTAAACATCACTCTGCCTGACACTACAGTAAACAACACTCTACCTGACACTACAGTAAACATCACTCTGCCTGACAATACAGTAAACATCACTCTGCCTGACACTACAGTAAACATCACTCTGCCTGACACTACAGTAAACATCACTCTGCCTGACACTACAGTAAACATCACTCTGCCTGACACTACAGTATGATTCACTCTGCCTGACACTACAGTAAACATCACTCTGCCTGACACTACAGTAAACATCACTCTGCCTGACACTACAGTATGTGTCACTCTGCCTGACACTACAGTAAACATCACTCTACCTGACACTACAGTAAACATCACTCTGCCTGACACTACAGTAAACATCACTCTGCCTGACACTACAGTAAACATCACTCTGCCAAGACACAACTGTAAACGTCACTCTGCCTGACACTACAGTAAACATCACTCTGCCTGACACTACAGTAAACATCACTCTGTCTGACACTACAGTAAACATCACTCTGCCAAGACACAACTGTAAACGTTACTCTGCCTGACACTACAGTAAACATCACTCTGCCTGACACTACAGTAAACATCACTCTGCATGACACTACAGTAAACATCACTCTGCCTGACACTACAGTAAACATCACTCTGCCTGACACTACAGTAAACATCACTCTGCCTGACACAACAGTAAACATCACTCTGCCCGACACTACAGTATGTGCCACTCTGACTGACACTACTGAAAACATCACTCTGCCTGACACTACAGTAAACATCACTCTGCCTGACACGACAGTAAACATCACTCTGCCCGACACTACAGTATGTGTCACTCTGACTGACACTACAGTATGTATCACTCTGCCTGACACTACAGTATGTGTCACTCTGCCCGACACTACAGTATGTGTCACTCTGCCCGACACTACAGTATGTCACTCTGCCTGACACTACAGTATGTGTCACTCTGCCTGACACTACAGTAAACATCACTCTGCCTGACACTACAGTAAACATCACTCTGCCTGACACTACAGTATGTGTCACTCTGCCTGACACTACAGTAAACGTCACTCTGCCTGACACTACAGTAAACATCACTCTGCCTGACACTACAGTAAACATCACACTGCCTGACACTACTGTAAACGTCACACTGCCTGACACTACTGTAAACATCACTCTGCCTGACACTACAGTAAACATCACTCTGCCTGACACTACAGTAAACATCACTCTGCCTGACACTACAGTAAACATCACTCTGCCTGACACTACAGTAAACATCACTCTGCCTGACACTACAGTAAACATCACTCTGCCTGACACTACAGGTTCATTAGAACGTGTGTTGAAGATGTCGTTCCCATAGCAACGATTAAAACATTCCCCAACCAGAAACCGTGGATTGATGGCAGCATTCGTGTGGAACTGAAGGCGCGAACCACTGCTTTTAATCAGGGCAAGGTGTCTGGTAACATGACTGAATACAAACAGCGCAGCTATTCCCTCCGCAAGGCTATCAAACAAGCTAAGCGCCAGTACAGAGACAAAGTAGAATCTCAATTCAACGGCTCAGACACAAGACGCATGTGGCAGGGTCTACAGTCAATCACGGACTACAGGAAGAAACCCAGCCCAGTCACGGACCAGGATGTCTTGCTCCCAGGCAGACTAAACAACTTTTTTGCCCGCTTTGAGGACAATACAGTGCCACTGACACGGCCTGCAACGAAAACATGCGGCCTCTCCTTCACTGCAGCCGAGGTGAGTAAGACATTTAAACGTGTTAACCCTCGCAAGGCTGCAGGCCCAGACGGCATCCCCAGCCGCGCCCTCAGAGCATGCGCAGACCAGCTGGCCGGTGTGTTTACGGACATATTCAACCAATCCCTATACCAGTCTGCTGTTCCCACATGCTTCAAGAGGGCCACCATTGTTCCTGTTCCCAAGAAAGCTAAGGTAACTGAGCTAAACGACTACCGCCCCGTAGCACTCACATCCGTCATCATGAAGTGCTTTGAGAGACTAGTCAAGGACCATATCACCTCCACCCTACCTGACACCCTTGACCCACTCCAATTTGCTTACCGCCCAAATAGGTCCACAGACGATGCAATCTCAACCACACTGCACACTGCCCTAACCCATCTGGACAAGAGGAATACCTATGTGAGAATGCTGTTCATCGACTACAGCTCGGCATTCAACACCATAGTACCCTCCAAGCTCGTCATCAAGCTCGAGACCCTGGGTCTCGACCCCGCCCTGTGCAACTGGGTACTGGACTTCCTGACGGCCCGCCCCCAGGTGGTGAGGGTAGGCAACAACATCTCCTCCCCGCTGATCCTCAACACTGGGGCCCCACAAGGGTGCGTTCTGAGCCCTCTCCTGTACTCCCTGTTCACCCACGACTGCGTGGCCACGTACGCCTCCAACTCAATCATCAAGTTTGCGGACGACACAACAGTGGTAGGCTTGATTACCAACAACGACGAGACGGCCTACAGGGAGGAGGTGAGGGCCCTCGGAGTGTGGTGTCAGGAAAATAACCTCACACTCAACGTCAACAAAACTAAGGAGATGATTGTGGACTTCAGGAAACAGCAGAGGGAACACCCCCCCATCCACATCGATGGAACAGTAGTGGAGAGGGTAGCAAGTTTTAAGTTCCTCGGCATACACATCACAGACAAACTGAATTGGTCCACTCACACAGACAGCATCGTGAGGAAGGCGCAGCAGCGCCTCTTCAACCTCAGGAGGCTGAAGAAATTCGGCTTGTCACCAAAAGCACTCACAAACTTCTACAGATGCACAATCGAGAGCATCCTGGCGGGCTGTATCACCGCCTGGTATGGCAACTGCACCGCCCTCAACCGTAAGGCTCTCCAGAGGGTAGTGAGGTCTGCACAACGCATCACCGGGGGCAAACTACCTGCCCTCCAGGACACCTACACCACCCGATGCTACAGGAAGGCCATAAAGATCATCAAGGACATCAACCACCCGAGCCACTGCCTGTTCACCCCGCTGTCATCCAGAAGGCGAGGTCAGTACAGGTGCATCAAAGCTGGGACCGAGAGACTGAAAAACAGCTTCTATCTCAAGGCCATCAGACTGTTAAACAGCCACCACTAACATTGAGTGGCTACTGCCAACACACTGTCAATGCCACTGACTCTACTCCAGCCACTTTAATCATGGGAATTGATGGGAAATGATGTAAATATATCACTAGCCACTTTAAACAATGCTACCTTATATAATGTTACTTACCCTACATTATTCATCTCATATGCATACGTAGATACTGTACTCTATATCATCGACTGCATCCTTATGTAATACATGTATCACTAGCCACTTTAACTATGCCACTTGGTTTACATACTCATCTCATATGTATATACTGTACTCGATATCATCTACTGTATCTTGCCTATGCTGCTCTGTACCATCACTCATTCATATATCTTTATGTACATATTCTTTATCCCCTTACACTGTGTATAAGACAGTAGTTTTTTTGGTAATTGTTAGTTAGATCACTTGTTCGTTATTACTGCATTGTCGGAACTAGAAGCACAAGCATTTCGCTACACTCGCATTAACATCTGCTAACCATGTGTATGTGACAAATAAATTTGATTTTGATTTGATTTGATTTTGCCTGACACTACAGTAAACATCACTCTGCCTGGCATTACAGTAAACATCACTCTGCCTGACACTACAGTAAACATCACTCTGCCTGACACTACAGTAAACATCACTCTGCCTGACACTACAGTAAACATCACTCTGCCTGACACTACAGTAAACATCACTCTGCCTGACACTACAGTAAACATCACTCTGCCTGACACTACAGTAAACATCACTCTGCCTGACACTACAGTAAACATCACTCTGCCTGACACTACAGTAAACGTCACTCTGCCTGACACTACAGTAAACATCACTCTGCCTGACACTACAGTAAACATCACTCTGTCTGACACTACAGTAAACATCACTCTGCCAAGACACAACTGTAAACGTCACTCTGCCTGACACTACAGTAAACATCACTCTGCATGACACTACAGTAAACATCACTCTGCCTGACACTACAGTAAACATCACTCTGCCTGACACTACAGTAAACATCACTCTGCCTGACACGACAGTAAACATCACTCTGCCCGACACTACAGTATGTGCCACTCTGACTGACACTACTGAAAACATCACTCTGCCTGACACTACAGTAAACATCACTCTGCCTGACATGACAGTAAACATCACTCTGCCCGACACTACAGTATGTGTCACTCTGACTGACACTACAGTATGTATCACTCTGCCTGACACTACAGTATGTGTCACTCTGCCCGACACTACAGTATGTGTCACTCTGCCCGACACTACAGTATGTCACTCTGCCTGACACTACAGTATGTGTCACTCTGCCTGACACTACAGTAAACATCACTCTGCCTGACACTACAGTAAACATCACTCTGCCTGACACTACAGTATGTGTCACTCTGCCTGACACTACAGTAAACGTCACTCTGCCTGACACTACAGTAAACATCACTCTGCCTGACACTACAGTAAACATCACACTGACTGACACTACAGTAAACGTCACACTGCCTGACACTACTGTAAACATCACTCTGCCTGACACTACAGTAAACATCACTCTGCCTGACACTACAGTAAACATCACTCTGCCTGACACTACAGTAAACATCACTCTGCCTGACACTACAGTAAACATCACTCTGCCTGACACTACAGTAAACATCACTCTGCCTGACACTACTGTAAACATCACTCTGCCTGACACTACAGTAAACATCACTCTGCCCAACACTACAGTATGTGTCACTCTGCCTGACACTACAGTAAACATCACTCTGCCTGACACTACAGTAAACATCACTCTGCCTGACACTACAGTAAACATCACTCTGCCTGACACTACAGTAAACAACACTCTGCCTGACAATACAGTAAACATCACTCTGCCTGACACTACAGTAAACATCACTCTGCCTGACACTACAGTAAACATCACTCTGCCTGACACTACAGTAAACATCACTCTGCCTGACACTACAGTATGATTCACTCTGCCTGACACTACAGTAAACATCACTCTGCCTGACACTACAGTAAACATCACTCTGCCTGACACTACAGTATGTGTCACTCTGCCTGACACTACAGTAAACATCACTCTACCTGACACTACAGTAAACATCACTCTGCCTGACACTACAGTAAACATCACTCTGCCTGACACTACAGTAAACATCACTCTGCCAAGACACAACTGTAAACGTCACTCTGCCTGACACTACAGTAAACATCACTCTGCCTGACACTACAGTAAACATCACTCTGTCTGACACTACAGTAAACATCACTCTGCCAAGACACAACTGTAAACGTTACTCTGCCTGACACTACAGTAAACATCACTCTGCCTGACACTACAGTAAACATCACTCTGCATGACACTACAGTAAACATCACTCTGCCTGACACTACAGTAAACATCACTCTGCCTGACACTACAGTAAACATCACTCTGCCTGACACGACAGTAAACATCACTCTGCCCGACACTACAGTATGTGCCACTCTGACTGACACTACTGAAAACATCACTCTGCCTGACACTACAGTAAACATCACTCTGCCTGACACGACAGTAAACATCACTCTGCCCGACACTACAGTATGTGTCACTCTGACTGACACTACAGTATGTATCACTCTGCCTGACACTACAGTATGTGTCACTCTGCCCGACACTACAGTATGTGTCACTCTGCCCGACACTACAGTATGTCACTCTGCCTGACACTACAGTAAACATCACTCTGCCTGACACTACAGTAAACATCACTCTGCCTGACACTACAGTAAACATCACTCTGCCTGACACTACAGTATGTGTCACTCTGCCTGACACTACAGTAAACGTCACTCTGCCTGACACTACAGTAAACATCACTCTGCCTGACACTACAGTAAACATCACACTGCCTGACACTACTGTAAACGTCACACTGCCTGACACTACTGTAAACATCACTCTGCCTGACACTACAGTAAACATCACTCTGCCTGGCATTACAGTAAACATCACTCTGCCTGACACTACAGTAAACATCACTCTGCCTGACACTACAGTAAACATCACTCTGCCTGACACTACAGTAAACATCACTCTGCCTGACACTACAGTAAACATTACTCTGCCTGACACTACAGTAAACATCACTCTGCCTGACACTACAGTAAACATCACTCTGCCTGACACTACAGTAAACATCACTCTGCCTGACACTACAGTAAACATCACTCTGCCTGACACTACAGTAAACATCACTCTGCCTGACACTACAGTAAACATCACTCTGCTTGACACTACAGTAAACATCACTCTGCCTGACACTACAGTAAACATCACTCTGCCTGACACTACAGTATGATTCACTCTGCCTGACACTACAGTAAACATCACTCTGCCTGACACTACAGTAAACATCACTCTGCCTGACACTACAGTAAACATCACTCTGCCTGCCACTACAGTAAACATCACTCTGCCTGACACTACAGTATGTGTCACTCTGCCTGACACTACAGGAAACATCACTCTGCCTGACACTACAGGAAACATCACTCTGCCTGACACTACAGTAAACATCACTCTGCCTGACACTACAGTAAACATTACTCTGCCTGACACTACAGTAAACATCACCTTGCCTGACACTACAGTAAACATCACTCTGCCTGACACTACAGTAAACATCACTCTGCCTGACACTACAGTAAACATCACTCTGCCTGACACTACAGTAAACATCACTCTACCTGACACTACAGTAAACATCACTCTGCCTGACACTACAGTAAACATCACTCTGCCTGACACTACAGTAAACATCACTCTGCCCAACACTACAGTAAACATCACTCTGCCTGACACTACAGTACGCATATCTGTACCAACAAATAGCCTACACAATAGATTCTAGCAGTAGATTCTAGTTTTCTGCACTCTCAAACTTGTGAAATTAAATCCGTTTATAATGTTTTCCGCTACGCTTCTAGTCAAGGAATATGAATTCTTAAATGCTGCAGTCTTAGGTGAGCTTTCACTTACAATGTAGTGGCGTTAGGTTTTCAATTAAAGGTCAAAGAAGCTTGGGGATATTCTACGGGCGCTAATTTAATGCATAATTTAAAAACACAAGAAACATTTTACACAACATCATTAAAGTGCTGTACTAGATCTGGGACACATTTCAGGGTAAAATTAAATATGTCCAATAATTCTTCATGAGAATATCTCAAGGTAAGAATTAGCTTTCTTGGCAGGCTTTCCCCTGACTTAATCAGTCGACTCCACACAGAACCTTGATTGTTGGAGTCGAGCCACACAGCACCTTGATTGTTGGAGTCGAGCCACACAGCACCTTGATTGTTGAAGTCGAGCCACACAGGACATTGATTGTTGGAGTCGAGCCACACAGGACCTTGATTTGTCGGAGTCGAGCCACACAGGACATTGATTGTTGAAGTCGAACCTCACAGGACCTTGATTTGTCGGAGTCGAGCCACACAGGACATTGATTGTTGAAGTCGAGCCACACAGGACATTGATTGTTGGAGTCGAGCCACACAGGACATTGATTGTTGGAGTCGAGCCACACAGGACATTGATTGTTGGAGTCGAGCCACACAGGACATTGATTGTTGGAGTCGAGCCACACAGGACATTGATTGTTGGAGTCGAGCCACACAGGACATTGATTGTTGGAGTCGAGCCACACAGGACATTGATTGTTGGAGTCGAGCCACACAGGACATTGATTGTTGAAGTTGAGCCACACAGGACATTGATTGTTGGAGTCGAGCCACACAGGACATTGATTGTTGGAGTCGAGCCACACAGGACATTGATTGTTGGAGTCGAGCCACACAGGACATTGATTGTTGGAGTCGAGCCACACAGGACATTGATTGTTGGAGTCGAGCCACACAGGACATTGATTGTTGGAGTCGAGCCACACAGGACATTGATTGTTGAAGTTGAGCCACACAGGACATTGATTGTTGGAGTCGAGCCACAAAGGACATTGATTGTTGGAGTCGAGACGCTAATAGAGCTCGCCAGTTTATCGTGCTAAAACCCGGCAATGAGTTACCTCTGGTTCGTTCAGCCATCCCTATGTAGAGATTGTATGGCAAAAAAAATAAAATCATTTTGAATAAACTGCGAAAATAATGTCTGTGGTTGACACAGACTATGGTGATCTTATACGTTTTGTTTCCATGAGATAATATCAGTCAGTTAATTAACATGACCTTTATGAATAATAAAACCTGTTGAAGCCTGTTTTTATTACAGAACTTATCTTTCAGGGTCTATCCAAGAACCCTACAAAAACGCCACTGATTTCCTCCATAGGGTTTGTCAAACAAACCATGGCAGAGTTAGGGTCTACAAAAAGATGACATTACCATTTATCTCTATGCACTATTGGTATGGGTAATAGATTGGTGGTATGGGTAATAGATTGGTGGTATGGGTAATAGATTGGTGGTATGGGTAATAGATTGGTGGTATGGGTAATATATTGGTGGTATGGGTAAAGGATTTGTGGTATGGGTAAAGGATTGGTGGTATGGGGAAAAGATTGGTGGTATGGGGAAAGGATTGGTGGTATGGGTAAAGGATTGGTGGTATGGGTAAAGGATTGGTGGTATGGGGAAAAGATTGGTGGTATGGGGAAAGGATTGGTGGTATGGGGAAAGGGTTTGGGTAAAGGTTTGGAGGTATGGGTAAAGGGTTGGTGGTATGGGTAAAGGATTGGTGGTATGGGTAAAGGATTGGTGGTATGGGGAAAAGATTGGTGGTATGGGGAAAGGATTGGTCGTATGGGGAAAGGGTTTGGGTAAAGGGTTGGAGGTATGGGTAAAGGGTTGGAGGTATGGGTAAAGGGTTGGAGGTATGGTTAAAGGATTGGTGGTATGGGGAAAAGATTGGTGGTATGGGGAAAGGATTGGTGGTATGGGGAAAGGATTGGTGGAATGTGGAAAGGGTTTGGGTAAAGGGTTGGAGGTATGGGTAAAGGGTTGGAGGTATGGGT
The DNA here is from genome assembly GCF_002021735.2 of Oncorhynchus kisutch. Classification (NCBI taxonomy): domain Eukaryota; kingdom Metazoa; phylum Chordata; class Actinopteri; order Salmoniformes; family Salmonidae; genus Oncorhynchus; species Oncorhynchus kisutch. The sequence goes on from NC_034178.2 coordinate 71,901,645, forward strand.
AAAGGGTTGGAGGTATGGGTAAAGGGTTGGAGGTATGGGTAAAGGGTTGGAGGTATGGGTAAAGGGTTGGTGGTATGGGTAAATGGTTGGTGGTATGGGTAAAGGGTTGGAGGTATGGGTAAAGGGTAATAGGTATGGGTAAAGGGTTGGTGGTATGGGTAAAGGGTTGGAGGTATGGGTAAAGGGTTGGAGGTATGGGTAAAGGATAATAGGTATGGGTAAAGGGTTGGAGGTAGGGGTAATGGATAATAGGTATGGGTAAAGGGTTGGTGTATGAGTAACAGATTAGAGGTATGGGTAAAGGGTTTGTATATGGGTAAAGGGTTGGTGTTGATAACATATTAATGTGCTGAAACTGATGGAATACCATCAGGGATGGAAATGAAGCTAGCCAGCGGCACTAGCCTGCTGGGACACTGAATAATTGAATCTGCAGAACATGTGTTTCAACACTTTGAATTACACAGCAGTTGGATAATGTGCACACAGTTCAGTGCTAGAAATGGTCAAATGCATAGTCGATCTACTGAAATACAACACATTGGTTATGTAACGCTGTGCCTGTTCATCATTGTTAGTGAAAAACAATCTACTTGGCCACAATTCACGTCTGGTAGCTTTTCTCTGGCGTTGTCTGGTAGCTTTTCTCTGGCGTCGTCTGGTAGCTTTTCTCTGGCGTCGTCTGGTAGTTTTTCTCTGGCGTAGTCTGGTAGCTTTTCTAACATGGTCACCAACCCCTCCATGCCACAGTTAGCTATTCCTCTCCTGCTCTTGTTGATAGTTAGGACTTCCACTGTAGTATCATTGAATGAAAATGGCACCCTATTTCCTAAATAGTGCACTACCTTTTTTACCAGGGCCCGTCACGTAGAGCACTATCTAGGGAATGGATTGCCACACTCTCAGCCGGAGAGGATGACGTGATGTTGTGGGATGTAGCCACACTCTCAGCCCGGAGAGGATGACGTGATGTTGTGGGACGTAGCCACACTCTCAGCCGGAGAGGATGACGTGATGTTGTGGGACGTAGCCACACTCTCAGCCGGAGAGGATGACGTGATGTTGTGGGACGTAGCCACACTCTCAGCCCGGAGAGGATGACGTGATGTTGTGGGACGTAGCCACACTCTCAGCCCGGAGAGGATGACGTGATGTTGTGGGACGTAGCCACACTCTCAGCCAGAGAGGATGACGTGATGTTGTGGGACGTAGCCACACTCTCAGCCCGGAGAGGATGACGTGATGTTGTGGAACCTACAACCAGTTTTTAGAAGGTTAGTAATTCATGAAATGGAAGATGATGAGACATTGTGTGAAGTGACAACATCCATATCAAGCATTGTTGAGTAACATTTTGGGGAGGCAGGGTAGCCTAGTGTTTAGAGCGTTGGACTAGTAACCGGAAGTTTGCAAGTTCAAAACCCCAAGCTGAAAGGGTACAAATCTGTTGTTCTGCCACTGAACAGGAAGTTAACCCACTGTTCCTAGGCCATCATTGAAAATAAGAATTTGTTCTTAACTGACTTGCCTATCTGTTGCAACTCTAGGGGGAGTATTTTCATTTTTGGAGAAAAAAAAGTTCCTGTTTTAAACGGGATATTTTGTCAGGACAAGATGCTAGAATATGCATATAATTGACAGTTTAGGATAGAAAACACTCTAACGTTTCCAAAATTGTAAAGATATTGTCTGTGAGTATATAACAGAACTGATGTTGCAGGCGAAAGCCTGAGAAAAATCCAATCCGGAAGTGCCCCATATTTTGAAAGCGCTGCGTTCCAAGAGTCCCTATTGAGCTGTGAATGTGCTATCAACCAGATTACACTTTCTACGTATTCGCCAAGGTGTCTACAGCATTCTGACATAGTTTTACACATTTATGTTGAAGAATATCCGTAAAATACAGAGGTAGCCATTACTCCAATCGGTCCTACTGAAAAACTAATTGTCCCGATGGATATATTATCGAATAGATATTTGAAAAACACCTTGAGGATTGATTATAAACAACGTTTTCCATGTTTCTGTCGATATTATGGAGCTAATTTTGAATATTTTTCGCCATTTTCGTGACTGCAATTTCCGGGCGATTTCTCAGCCAAACGTGAAGAACAAACGTAGCTATTTCGCCTACAAAAATAATATTTTTGGAATCATTTGCTATCTAACTGGGAGTCTCGTGAGTGAAAACATCCGAAGCTTATCAAAGGTAAACGATTTAATTTGATTGCTTTTCTGATTTCTGTGACCAAGTAACCTGCTGCTAGCTGGACAAAATGCTATGCTAGGCTATCAAAAAACTTACACAAATGCTTGTCTAGCTTTGGCTGTAAAGCATATTTTGAAAATCTGAGATAACAGGGTGATTAGCAAAAGGCTAAGCTGTGTCTCAATATATTTCATTTGTGATTTTCATGAATAGGAATATTTTCTAGGGATATTTATGTCCGTTGCGTTATGCTAATTAGTGTCAGTCGATGATTACACTCCCGCCTGCGGGATGGGGAGTCAGTAGAGGATAAAGATAAAATAAAAAACATCAAGACACTGTCCACTCCAAAAGGGTTAATCAGCTGTCCTCATAGAAGAACCCTTTTTGGTCCCAAGTAGAACCCTTTTGACCCCCAAAATAATTGTTCTTCAGGGACAATTGAATAACCTTTTTTAGTTTCTAGAGAAGCACCTTCTTTTCCAATAGTGTCCATTAGAGCTGGGGCACGGGGGAGAAGATGACAGAAGACTGCCACCAGTGGAGAGCTTTTGTAGAAGCCCGTGGCACCAGCAGGTGTAATGGGATTAGTGAGTGAGCGCTAGAGACGTGGGATATTAATTTGATCCCTCTTTTGTTTGTGTGAATTTTCCTGCACAGAAGGAAATGCAACACTTCTAAAGTTGATCATTTTCATTTTAAAATGTAAGACTTGATTTGCAGTAATGAAAAATATATTAACCCCCACAAAAACATTGATGTTAATTCTAATATACATAATATGTCATATTTCTTGTTGCTGCAGGATTATTTTCCTGCTGTAGCAAATTGGCTCAAATTCAGATCCTACATCTGTATATATATATATTGTCAAGGCAGTGTGGGGTAATATGTATTGTATTTCATGTAAGTTCCCTTAGACCAGGAGTGCACAGGGCTCCAGGGCTTTGGTCTTGTGACAATCTAGATTTATTTTGCCCTGGGGGTCAGGTCTTGGTGCAGTGTCTGATGTGGCTGTGTACAGCTATATGTGAGAGGCAGAACAGAGATAGGATCTTCATTTGAGCCAGTTTGCTACAGCAGGAAAGTAATCCTGCACCAACATCAAATGTAATTGTGTGGATTATAATTAACAGACATTTTTGTAGGGGTTGATAATACATTGTTCATAAGGAAAAATCAAGTCTGAAATGTCAAAGTAGAGATTAAAAACTTGTAACGTGTACTCAAGGAGTTCGGAAGCAAGTACAAGGAGTGAATATTTAATAAATAAACAAACATGGAACAATACAGGAAACACGAGTATCGTAAGGACATGAAACAGAGTCAACAACGCCTAGGTAAAGAATCAAAGGGAGTGAGAGATATATGGAAGGTAATGAGGAAAGTGGTGGAGTCCAGGTGAGTCTGATGAGGCGCTGGTGTGCGTAACGATGGTGACAGATGTGTGCAATAATAAACATACTGGCGACCTCGAGCGCCGGAGAGGGATTATACATGACTTAACTTCAGAAGCATTTTTAAACCTCAAATAAACAACATGTTCTACATTTCCTGTTATTAAGTTATCCTGCTTAAGGGTGATCATATCTCTCCATTTCTCTAAGAATAATTACAGTCAACAGGTGATTGGTAGACAGTTTAAAAGGTGAGCCAATTTGAAATGCCTGATGGACTTGAGGTCTTGCTTGCAGACAGATGTCATTGATATTAATTTTAAATGTGAGTGGCCAGTTTATCTTCTTCCAGAGGACAGTCAGTTCTCTGTAGAGAAAGTTTTTTAGTGTTCAGACAGCCAAATAGGACATACCCAAATCTAACTGCCTGAACTGAATAGTACTGTAGCTCAGGACCTGAAGCAAGGATATGCATATTTGTGATACTATTTCAAAGGAAACACTTTGTAGTTTGTGGAGAAATTGAAATTAATGTAAGAGAATAACACATTAGATCTGGTAAAGGATAAAACAAACAGAAAAACACATTTTCTATTTTTATTTAATCATCTTTGAAATGCAAAAGAAAGGCCATATGTTGACATAAGAAGCTGGGTGTAATTTAGATGTTGTCCATAAGAGGGCAACAGTGTGTGTGCAATGTTTCAGACTTATACTTTCAAAAATGAGAAATCTACATAATATTTTGTATAAAGTCTCCCAGGTGTCCCTCATGAGTTTGCTCATGAGGATGCTTTGTTGTGAAATAGGAAGCCGATTCTAGATTTAATTTTGGATTGAAGATGTTTAATGTGAGTCTGGAAAGAGAGTTTACAGTCTAACCATACACCTAGGTATTTGTAGTTGTCCACATATTCTAAGTCAGCATCCAGAGTAGTGATGCTGGAAGGGCGGGCAGGTGCGGGCAGCGATCATTTGAAGAGCATGCATTTAGTTTTACTTGCATTTAAGAGCAGTTGGAGGCCACGGAAGGAGAGTTGTATGACATTGAAGCTCATCTGGAGGTTAGCTAACACAGTGTCCAACTAAGGGCCAGATGTATACAGCATGGTGTCATCTGCTTAGAGGTGGATCAAAGAATCACCAGCAGCGAGAGTGACATCTTTGATGTATACAGAGAAGAGAGTCGGCCCGAGAATTGAACCCTGTGGCACCCCCATAGAGACTGCCAGAGTTCCGGACAACAGGCCCTCCGATTTGACATAGTCAACTCTATCGGAGAAGTAGTTGGTGAACCAAGCGAGGCAATCATTTGAGAAACCAAGGCTGTTGAGTCTGCCAAAAAGAATGTTGTGATTGACAGAATCGAAAACCTTAGCCAGGTCGATGAATATGGCTGCACAGTAATATCTCTTATCAATGGCGGTTATGATGTCGCTTAGGACCTTGAGCGAGGCTGAGGTGCATCCATGACCAGCTCTGAAACCAGACTGCATAGTGGAGAAGGTACAGTGATATTCAAAATGGTCGGTAGTCTGTTTGTTAACTTGGCTTTCAAAGACCTTAGAAAGGCAGGGTAGAATAGATATAGGTCTGTAGCAGTTTGGGTCTAGAGTGTCTTTCACTTTGAAGAGGGGGAAGACCGTGGCAGCTTTCCAATCAAAAGGAATCTCAGACGATACAAAAGAGAGGTTGAACAGGCTAGTAAATAGGGGTTGCAATAATATCGTCAGATCATTTTAGAAATAGAGGGTCCAGATTGCCTAGCCTGGCTGATTTGTAGGGGTCCAGATTTTGCAGCTCTTTCAGAACATCAGCTATCTGGATTTGGGTGAAGGAGAAGTGGGGGAGGTTTGGAGCGAGTTTCTGTGGGGAGTGCCAGGCTGTTGACCTGGGTAGGGGTAGCCAGGTGGAATGCATGGCCAGCCGTAGAAAAATGCTTCTTGAAATTCTCAATTATTGTGGATTTATCGGTAGCGACAGTGTTTCCTAGCCTCAGAGCAGTGGGCAGCTGGGAGGAGGTGCTCTTATTCTCCACAGTGTCCCAGATCTTTTTGAGTTTGTACTACAGGATGCAAATTTCTGTTTGAAAAAGCTAGCCTTAGCTTTCCTAACTGCTTGTGTATATTGGTTCCTGACTTCCCTGAAAAGTTGCTTTTCGATGCTAATGCAGGACTCTGAATGTTTTTGTGCTGGTCAGACAGGTCTGGAGTGAACCAAGGGCTATATCTATTCCTACTTCTACATTTTTTGAACGGAGCATGCTTATTTAAGATGGTGAGGAAGTTACTTTTAAAGAACAACCATGCATCCTCTACTGACGGGATGAGGTCAATGTCATTCCAGGATACCCTGCCAGGTTGATTAGAAAGGCCTGTTCGCAGAAGTGTTTTAGGGAGTGTTTGACAGTGGTAAGGGGTGGTCGTTTGACCGCAGACCCATTACGGATGCAGGCAATGAGGCAGTGATCGCTAAGATCTTGTTTGAAAACAGCAGAGGTGTATTTGGAGAGTGAGTTTGTTAGGATGATATCTATGAGGGTGCCCGTGTTTACGGATTTGGGGTTGTACCTGGTAGGTTTATTGATAATTTGTGTGAGATTGAGGACATCAAGCTAAAATTGTAGGATGGCCCGGGTGTTAAGCATGTCCCAGTTTAGGTCACCTAGCAGCACGAGCTCAAAAGATAGATGGGTGGCAATCAATTCACATATGGTGTCGAGGGCACAGCTGGAGGCAGAGGGTGGTCTATAGCAAGAGGCAACGGTGAGAGACTTGTTTCTGGAAAGGTGCATTTTTAGAAGTAGAATCTCTAATTGTTTTCGAACAGACCTGGATAGTAATGACAGAACTCTGCAGGCTATCTTTGCAGTAGATTGCAACACCGCCCCCTTTGGCAGTTCTATCTTGGCGGGAAATGTTATAGTTAGGGATGGACATTTCAGGGTTTTTGTTGGTTTTCCTAATACAGGATTCAGACACGGCTAAGACATCCGGGTTGGCAGAATGTGCTAAAGCAGTAAATAAAGCAAACTTAGGAAGTAGGCTTCTCATGTTAAAACCTCTTGAGGAGACGTTAGCGTCTCAACTGGCCAATTGCCAGGGGAAATGCAGAGCTCCAGATTCAAATAAAATACTATACAATTCAAACTTTCATTAAATCACACATGTAAAGATACTCAATTACAGCTACACTCATTGTGAATCCAGCCAACATGTCAGATTTAAAAAATGCTTTTCGGCGAAAGCATAACAAGCTATTATCTGATAGCATGCACCCATCTGAACCAGTAATAAACAAAAGAGCTAGAGTAGCAGGCGCTACACAAAACGCTGAAATAAAATATAAAATATGCATTACCTTTGACGAGCTTCTTTTTTTGGCACTCCAATATGTCCCATAAACATCGCAATTGGTCCTTTTGTACAATTAATTCCATCCATATATATCGAAAATGTCAATTTATAAAGCCCGTTTGATACATAAAAAAACAGATGAGAAAAACGCAAATTCACTACAAAATATTTCAAAAGTTGCCTATAAACTATTTTTGTAATACAACGTTAGGTATTTTTAAATGTTAATAATCGATCAAATTGTAGACGGGGCAATCTGTATTCAATACACGAAAAGAACGGAAATAAAAAAAACTCTGCTCTACACATCTTGTGCAACTCACAAAAGGGTCCCCCGTTCCGAGTTGACCTACTTCCTACTAAGACAATGAAATAACCTCAGCCATATTGCAAACACTGGCGACATCGTGTGGAAGATGTAGGAACTGAAAGTATATTTCTATAAAATTTCCAATGGCAAAGACAAAATAGGGAAGAGAGATGGGAATAAAATATAATAATTCTGAACAGTTAGTCCTCTGGGTTTTGCCTGCTACATAAATTCTGTTATACTCACAGACATGATTCAAACAGTTTTAGAAACTTCAGAGTGTTTTCTATCCAAATCTATGAATAATATGCATATCTTACATTCTTGGCATGGGTAGCAGGAAGTTGAAATTGGGCACGCTATTTATCCAAAAGTGAAAATTCTACCTCCTAGCTTTAAGAGGATATTATTAAAACCTCTTTGGGAAAGGCGTACCGCTAGCGCCCGACCTCGACAACATCCGGTGAAATTGCAGAGCACGAAATTCAAAAATACAAAATACGTAATATTAAACATTAATGAAAATTACAAGTGTTATACATCGGTTAAAAGCTTAACTTCTTGTTAATCCAGCCGCTTTGTCAGATTTCAAAAATTCTTTATGGTGAAAGCATACCATGCGATTATCTGAGGACACTGCCCCGCATACAACAGCATTAAAAACATTTTCTAACCAAGCAGATGCATCCCGAAAGTCAGAAATAGCGATAAAATAAATAAATGACCTTTGAAGATTTTCCTCTGTTTGCAATCCAAAGGGTCCCAGCCACCTCATAAATAGTAATTTTGGTCGATAAAGTTCTTTATATCCCAAAAAAGGCAGTTTTGTTGGTGCGCTTCATTCAATAATCCACCTGTCAGTTAAGAACAAATTCTTATTTTCAATGACGGCCTAGGAATAGTGGGTTAACTTGCCTGTTCAGGGGCAGAACGCCAGATTTGTACCTTGTCAGCTCAGGGGTTTGAACTTGCAACCTTCCGGTTACTAGTCCAATGCTCTAACCACTAGGCTACCCTGCCGCATACAAAATGTATCCAAAACGTTAAAAATAAACTTGGTCCAAACAAGTCAAACAACATTCCTCATCAATCCTCAGGTACCTTAATATGTCAATAAACGATACAATTTAAGGCGGAGAATAGTATATGCATTACCGGGGACAAATAACGAAGTGCGCACCCTCACCAGAACGCGCTACAAACACAGCCAAAATGGGAGCCACTTACAAAAACTACAAATTCTAGCTCATTTTTCAAAAAATAAACCTGTCAAAAATCTTTCTAAAGACTGTTGACATTTAGTGGAAGCCCTAGGTACTGCAATCTGGGAGTTATTCCTTTTATATTCCCATTGACAGCCATAGTAATCTGTGGTGAGCTGAAAAAAAAAATCTGGATGGATTGTCTTTGGGTTTTCGCCTGACATATCAGTTTTGTTATACTCACAGACATTATTTCAACAGTTTTAGAGTGTTTGCTATCCAATACTACCAATTATATACATATCCTAGCTTCTGGGCCTGAGTAACAGGCAGTTTACTTTGGGCACCTCATTCATCTTGACTTCCAAATACTTCTCCCTGTCCCGAAGAAGTGTTAATGAGTAGGAGATGGAGGACTTGAATGTTGTGTCTAAAGTTGGCTCCCACAGGTCATCTACCACTATTGAATATATTTTTTCAAACTCAAGTTTACTATTACTTATTTTATTGAACCTTTATTATACCAGGGGGTGAGTATGGAGAATACAATCACTATAATGAAATACATGGATCAATAGGCAAAAAGACACATAGACTATACTAACATATTGTATGCCTCAGGTCTTCATTGGTGATGGTTGTTCTTCATGGGCTAATTGAAGTGTTGTGTAGACAATACATAATGTAGAATGATGATACAAAATTTGGCTGCCTTCTAGAGTGTACGAGCACAGAAACCAAACTTGACCGGATGAAACAAGGTTTAGCGGGTTAGATTGTTTTGTTGCAAGTTGAAAGATTCGGAATGAATGTGAAACACAGTATGCAACATAGATCGTGTTAGGATCAACAACAAAAAATCAAACAAAACTATGCTACACTTTATCTCTGGGACCCTCAGGATGACAAATCAGAGCCAGATTACTGAATGGAAGTACATTATCTACCTTCAGAGGTGAATGTATCAAACCAGTTGATAAAAGTGTTTCACTATCCTCTAACAAGCATGGTATTTATTCGCTGTAATATATTTTTATATATTATTATTATTTTAATATATTATATAATATTTTCTACTGTAAATTGTAGAGTGGACAATGCACTTAGAAAGCTTATATGAATGTTAATCTGAACGTATAAGATATGTCTTTGTCCTGGGAAAGTTGGCTTTGTTTACAACCGCATTCTATTTAGTCTAAATCTGTTGTTTACAACGGCATTCTATTTTGTCTAAATCTGTTGTTTACAATAGATTTAGGGTCTTGATCCAGTAGAGGTTATTAAACAGAACCCAGCTGTTTGCACTCGGCAGCCAATGAATAAAATCAATTGATATGTAGCAGATGTGAGGTACAGATACAGAGAGTGTTGCTATAGCTACAGATAAAGGCAGTGGTGCTAGAGTTACAGATACAGAAATTGTTGCCATAGCTACAAATACAAACAGTTTTGCTATATCTACAGATTACAGGCAGTGTTGCTACAGTGCTTAGCAAAACTATTCATCCTCCTTGACGTTTTTCCTATTTTGTTGCATTACAACCTGTAATTTAAATGGATTTTTATTAGAATTTCATGTAATGGACATATACAAAATAGTCCAAATTGGTGAAGTAAAATGAAAACAATTATTTCTTTCAAAAGGTTCAAATCATTAAAGTGGTGTGTGCATATCTTTTCACCCCCTTTGCTATGAAGCCCCTAAATAAGATCTGGTGAAACCAATTACCTTCAGTTAATTAGTTAAATGGAATGCACACAGCTGGACTTTAAGTATCACATGATCTCGGTATATATACACCTGATCTGAAAGGCCACAGAGTCTGCAACACCCCTAAGCTAGGGGCACCACCAAGCAAGCGGCACCATGAAGACCAAGGAGCTCTCCAAACAGGTCATGGACAAAGTTGTGGAGAAGTACAGGGTTTTAAGAAAATATCTGGAACTTTGAACATCCCACGGAGCTGGGCTTTACGGAAGAGTGGCCAGAAAAAATCCATTGCTTTAAAGAAAAAAATGCACTAACACATGTCGTGTTCAGCAAGGCATGTGGGAGACTCCCCAAACATATCTTCTCTAGGGTAGGGGGCAGCATTCGGAATTTTGGATGAAAAGCGTGCCCAAATTAAAATGCCTGCTACTCAGGCACAGAAGATAGGGTATACATAATTGGTGGCTTTGGATAGAAAACACTCTAAAGTTTCCAAAACTGTTAAAATTGTGTATGTGAGTATAACAGAACTGATTTTTTGTTTGTTTGTGGTTTTCTATTCAATGCCATTACAGTATCCATGGACTTAGGACTCAAATTGCAGTTTCTATGCCTTCCACTAGATGTTAGAAATGGTTTCAGGCTTGTCTTCTGAAAAATGAGGGAGTAAGAGCAGTCTGAATGAGAGGACCCTGCAGTGTCACAGAGCTTTTTCATGCGCACAACTGAGAGAGTGCCTTTCTTGTTAACCTTTTATATTGACAATGTTATTGTCCGGTTGAAATATTATCGATTATTAAAGCTAGAAACAACCTGAGGATTGAATATAAACATAATTTGACATGTTTCTATGAACTTTACGGATACAATTTTGATTTTTTTGTCTGCCTGTTGTGACTGCGTTTGAGCCTGTGGATTACTGAAGAAAACACGCAAACAAACGCAGGGTTTTGGATATAAAGAGATTTTATTGAACAAAATTAACATTTATTTAGTAAATGCATGTCTTCTGAGTGCAACCATATGAAGATCATAAAAGGTAAGTCAAAGGTAAGTTATTTATTTTATATAGCCCTTTGTACATCAGCTGATATCTCAAAGTGCTGTACAGAAACCCAGCCTAAAACCCCAAACAGCAAGCAATGCAGGTGTAGAAGCACAGTGGCTAGGAAAAACTCCCTAGAAGTGATACATTTTATCTCTATTTCTGACTTGTGTAACCCTTCTACTTGGCTGGTTACTGTTTGTAATGGTTTGTCTGCTGGGCGATGTTCTCAAATAATCCTAAGGTATGCTTTCGCATAAAGCCTTTTTGAAATCTGACACCATGGTTGGATTCACAAGAAGTTAATCTTTAAACCTATGTAATATACTTGTATGTTTTCTGAATAACAATAATGAGTATTTCTGTATTTGAATTTGGCGCTCTGCAATTTCACCTGATGTTGGCCAGGTGGGACGCTAGTGTGAGGATATGGATATGAGGATATGGAAGAAGGTACTCTGGTCAGATGAGACAAAAATTTTGCCTTTTGGCCATCTCATTCTGGCCATCTCACCTCATCACCCCGAGAACACCATCCCCACAGTGAAGCATGGTGGTGGCAGCATCATGCTGTGGGTATGTTTTTCATCGGCAGGGACGGGGAAACTGCAGAATTTAAGGAATGATGGATAGCCCTGAATGCAGGGAAATGTTTGAGGGAAACCTGTTTCAGTCTTCCAGAGATTTGAGACTGGGACAGAGGTTCACCTTGCAGCAGGACAATGGCCCTAAAGCAACACTTGAGTGTTTTAAGGAGAACATTTAAATGTATTGGAAAGGCCTAGTCAAAGCCCAGACCTCAATCCAATTGAGAATCTGTGGAATGACTTAATATTTCTGTGACATCAGCGGATCCCATCCAACTTGATGGAACTGCTCGAGCAGATTTGCATTGAAGAATGAGAAAAATTCCCAGTGGCAAGATGTGCCAAGCTTATAGAGACATACCCCAAGAGACTTGCAGCTGTATTTGCTGCAAAAGGTGGCTCTACAAAGTATTGACTTTGAGGAGGTGAATAGTTATTCACGTTCAAGTTCTGTTTTTTTTGTCTTATTTCTTGTTTGTTTCACAAGAAAACATATTTAGAATATTCAAAGTGGTAGGCATGTGGTGTAAATCAAATAATACAACCCCCCCCCAAAAAAATATATATATTTAAATTACAGGTTGTGAGGCAAAAAAAATGGAAAAGTCCCAAGGGGTGCATACTTTCGCAAGACACTGTATGGCTACAGATGCAGGTAGTCTAGATTAACCCATTACAAAGTTGAAGTGGGCGTGTCACCCTTAAGCCAACCAAAGTGATTATAATCTTGATCTCAAGTCTCCTATGTCCCACAAGCCTTTGTTCATTCGCCCACTGAACTAAAGCGTAGGCATTCGATTGGGGAACCGACACAACCAACACAAGTCCCCAGGTCTCAGCTTCCTCATCACCGATCCACCTACCTTACACATATCAGGCTGTCAATGTAAATAGGAAATTGTTCTTCAATGACCTGCCTGGAAAAATAAAGGTGAAATAAAATGAACATGGGGTTAAACCAACATGGACACATCAGAATATGTCAAATACTGACATTTAACCATCGATGTTCTATGTCACCCAAGCTGCCATCTGATGTACACACACTCCAAGAACTGACTCAGTTTCCAGTCAGTCATGGTTTTGGATTTAATTCAGCCCGCCCACGTTCTGTATGTCACAGTGTTTGTTGTGTGTTTTCACCACACAGGAAAACTTAAGTTACTTTTAATAGAAAACTCTTGACAACAACACAGTTATCTATTATCTGCTCCCATTCTCACATATACCACGGCTAAATCAACACTGTCAGCAAGACAACATGTTTATCAGGTGGCAATTATGTCTCTGTCTTTTAAACATAATTATATAGCGATTACTCCACCTTGCAGGGCTGAGAGAAAACCCATCTAATCACCTTGTAACTCTTCCTAAGGGGAATGTTGTTTGTGTGGCTAGTTTTAGAGATAGGAGACAACTGGGCATCTCTCTCTGCTGCTCTTTCCCCAGAGGAGAGAACCAGGCATGAGGAGGGGAGAACCAGGCAGGACAAAGTAACCAGACAGGAGGAGAATTTTCTATTTATTATGAATCCCAATTAGTTCCTGTCAAGGCAGCAGATACTCTTCCTGGGGATTATTATGGATCCCATTAGTTCCTGTCAAGGCAGCAGCTACTCTTCCTGGGGTTTATTATGGATCCCCATTGTTTCTACCAAGTCAGCAGCTACTCTTCCTGGGGTTTATTATGGATCCCCATTACTTCCTGTCAAGGCAGCAGCTACTCTTCCTCGGGTTTCTACACCTGTATTGCTTGCTGTTTGGCGTTTTGGTTTGGGGTTTAAGCTCGGTTTCTGTACAGCACTTTGAGATATCAGCTGATGTAAGAAGGGCTATATAAATACATTTGATTTGATTTGGTTTATTATGGATCCCCATTAGTTCCTGGTAGAGCGAACCAGACAGGAGGAGAGAACCAGGCAGGCAGGAGGAGAGAACCAGGCAGGAGGAGAGAACCAGACAGGAGGAGAGAACCAGGTAGAAGGGGGAGAGAACCAGGCAGGAGGAGAGAACCAGGCAGGCAGGAGGAGAGAACCAGGCAGGAGGAGAGAACCAGGTAGGAAGGGGAGAGAACCAGGCAGGAGGAGAGAACCAGGTAGGAAGGGGAGAGAACCAGGCAGGAGGAGAGAACCAGGTAGAAGGGGGAGAGAACCAGGCAGGAGGAGAGAACCAGGTAGGAGGGGGAGAGAACCAGGCAGGAGGAGAGAACCAGGTAGGAAGGGGAGAGAACCAGGCAGGGGGAGAGAACCAGTCAAGATGAAATTCAGCACTCCTACTCTGAGACACTGTGAATAAGGGCCCTGGTTTACCAGACTTTTAGAATGAATTGGCATTAGACAAAGTAAGCCCATGAGAGTCGGGGGCAAAGATGCACATGTTAGTTAACATACTGGGGATTTGTAATCACAATGTTGTTTAGATGTGTTGTTTATATGAAATGGGGTGGATTCACACATTTTTCTATGACAAAGCTGTTACATGCTTTAAAGTCCATGCTCATCGACACCAGCTGTTCAACAATCTGCTCTCCCAAAGCCACAACAATTAGATTTTTGATTAGTCTTGAAACAAAAATTTGAGGCACATCGCATCATGTCACACGCACGCACGTACGTGCACACCGGCAGGCAGACAGATACCCTGGATGCATGAAAATTTGATTCTGTTATTATTATTATTATTATTATTAGTGTTATTATTATTATTTGTGTTATTATTATTATTGTTATTATTATTGTTAATATTATTGTTATTATTATCATTATTATTATTATCATCAGTAGTAGTAGTAGTAGTATTATTGTTATTATTATTATTGTTATTATTATTATTGTTATTATTAGTATTATTATTATTATTAGTAGTAGTATAATTGTTATTATTATTATTTTTATTAGTAGTAGTAGTATTATTGTTATTATTATTATTTTTATTAGTAGTAGTAGTATTATTGTTATTATTAGTATTGTTATTATTAGTATTATTATTATTTGTAGTAGTAGTATAATTGTTATTATTATTATTATTAGTAGTAGTAGTAGTATTATTATTATTATTGTTATTATTATTGTTATTATTGTTGTTATTATTGTTGTTATTATTAGTAGTAGTATTGTTATTATTATTATTGTTATTATTATTAGTAGTAGTAGTAGTGTTATTGTTATTATTATTTGTATTATTATTATTAGTAGTAGTAGTAGTGGTAGTATTATTATTGTTATTATTATTATTATTATTATTGTTGTTATTATTATTGTTATTAGTAGTAGTATTAGTGTTATTATTATTTGTATTATTATTATTAGTAGTAGTAGTAGTATTATTGTTATTATTATTATTATTAGTAGTAGTAGTAGTATTAGTATTATTGTTATTATTATTAGTAGTAGTAGTAGTAGTAGTATTATTATTGTTATTATTAGTAGTAGTAGTATTATTATTATTAGTAGTAGTAGTAGTAGTAGTAGTGGTATTATTGTTATTATTAGTAGTAGTAGTAGTAGTATTATTGTTATTATTATTATTATTATTAGTAGTAGTAGTAGTATTATTGTTATTATTATTAATAGTAGTAGTATTATTATTATTAGTAGTAGTAGTAGTAGTATTATTATTATTAGTAGTAGTAGTATTATTGTTATTATTATTATTATTAGTAGTAGTAGTGGTATTATTGTTATTATTATTATTATTAGTAGTAGTAGTGGTATTATTGTTATTATTATTATTATTATTAGTAGTAGTAGTGGTATTATTGTTATTATTATTATTATTATTAGTAGTAGTGGTATTATTGTTATTATTATTATTATTATTATTCAATTGAATAAGAATGAATGATGCATTTTTTTTATGAACCTTACGAGATTGACTGGAAGTACCGTTGTACACGGTGTGGCGTAATGTAGAGATCACATGACTGTCACATTCTAATTTCTCAGAGTAACAACTCAACAGACACTATGAAAAAGCTTAAAGCAAATATATTCGTCCCAGATGATGGATACAGCGTTCATTAGACGACATATTCAAACGAACGTCTGTCTCCTCCTATACCTCTGAACAGCCAATACATTAGTGATATTTGTTCTTCCTCACTTCATCTGACCTCTCAAACCCCAAAAGTGCTCCCTCCTCCCCACCTCACGGATGTTATGGTGACTGGTACCAGACTCCGTCTCTTCTCCTGCTAGAGGACCTCTCCCATAGGATCACCTGATGGCTAACGATAACACATAGTGACATATTGTAAACGTTACACATGACCCTCTCTCGCCCTCAGTGACATGAATAAGTCTATTTTCATATTCTCAGAACCCAACATGACGAGCACGGACACAATGCTGGTAACGTATGTTGGTCCCTGTTTCACAATGTAGCTTGCAACATTGAGACAACAAAGGCATTCTATTCCTTACCCACTGGGCACCGATGTCAATTCAACGTCTATCGCACGTTAGCTCAACGTCTTTTCCTTGAAATTATGTGGAAACAACATTGCTTCAACAAGTGTGTGCCCAGTGGATATATAGTGCACAACCTTTGACCCCAGCCCTGGTGGCACAATGGAATTTGGGGGGGGGGGCACACACAATATCTCAATACTCAATCAATGCAATATGAAGAATGAGGTAAATGGGTTTCTAGGTGGTTTTCAGGTATCACATGGACAGGTATCACATGGACAGGTATCTTTCAGGTATCACATGGACAGGTATCACATGGACAGGTATCACTTGGACAGGTATCACATGGACAGGTATCACATGGACAGGTATCTTTCAGGTATCACAGGGACAGGTATCTTTCAGGTATCACATGGACAGGTATCTTTCAGGTATCACATGGACAGGTATCTTTCAGGTATCACATGGACAGGTATCTTTCAGGTATCACATGGACATGGTATCACATGGACAGGTATCTTTCAGGTATCACATGGACAGGTATCTTTCAGGTATCACATGGACAGGTATCACATGGACAGGTATCACATGGACAGGTATCTTTCAGGTATCACATGGACATGGTATCACATGGACAGGTATCTTTCAGGTATCACATGGACAGGTATCTTTCAGGTATCACATGGACATGGTATACGTATTTCAGAGTGAAATACCTCATTACCTTCAGTCAATTGACTTTCAAGAAGAGTAACGTTGACAAGGCCCCGTAAAAGACTAGAGTCAAGCTGTCTCCCTACAGAAACAGGAGATAGACTAGTGTTCTGTCCAGGGGGTGTACTGTACATCAACCTGCCGCACTACAGAAACAGGAGATAGACTAGTGTTCTGTCCAGGGGGTGTACTGTACATCAAGCTGTCTCCCTACAGAAACAGGAGATAGACTAGTGTTCTGTCCAGGGGGTGTACTGTACATCAAGCTGTCTCCCTACAGAAACAGGAGATAGACTAGTGTTCTGTCCAGGGGGTGTACTGTACATCAAGCTGTCTCCCTACAGAAACAGTAGATAGACTAGTGTTCTGTCCAGGGGGTGTACTTGTACATCAAGCTGCCTCACTACAGAAACAGGAGATGTACTGGCGTCCTGAGAAAGGAGAGAGTGCGAGAGCAGAGATGTTGGAGAGATAGAGAGAGAGGAGTGTGGAGAGCGGGAGAGAGGAAGAGAGGAGAGAGATAAAGCCTTGATAAAGTATTGATAAGTTCAAGTAAACAACAACATCAAAGTCAAGGGTAAAATCAATTTAGTTGTTGTGAGATTAAAACAAAACTATGTTGACATTTGTGTATATTTAGCCATTGACTGCATGCCCTTGACTTGGTTATATTTAGCCATTGACTGCATGCCCTTGACTTGGTTATATTTAGCCATTGACTGGATGCCCTTGATTTGTTTATATTTAGCCAATGACTGCATGCCCTTGATTTGATGATATTTAGCCATTGACCGCATGCCCTTGATTTGGTTATATTTAGCCATTGACTGCATGCCCTTGATTTGATTATATTTAGCCAATGACTGCATGCCCTTGATTTGATTATATTTAGCCAATGACTGCATGCCCTTGATTTGATTATATTTAGCCAATGACTGCATGCCCTAGATTTGTTTATATTTAGCCATTGACTGCATGCCCTTGATTTGATTATATTTAGCCATTGACTGCATGCCCTTGATTTGTTTATATTTAGCCAATGACTGCATGCCCTTGATTTGTTTATATTTAGCCATTGACTGCATGCCCTTGATTTGATTATATTTAGCCATTGACTGCATGCCCTTGATTTGTTTATATTTAGCCATTGACTGCATGCCCTTGATTTGTTTATATTTAGCCATTGACTGCATGCCCTTGATTTGTTTATATTTAGCCATTGACTGCATGCCCTTGATTTGTTTATATTTAGCCATTGACTGCATGCCCTTGATTTGTTTATATTTAGCCAATGACTGCATGCCCTTGATTTGTTTATGTTTAGCAATTGACTGCATGCCCTGCATGCCCATGCTGCTGCTCCAGTTTCAACTTCCACCTGACTATGCTGCTGCTCCAGTTTCAACTGTTCTGCCTTATTATTATTCGACCATGCTGGTCATTTATGAACATTTGAACATCTTGGCCATGTTCTGTTATAATCTCCACCCGGCACAGCCAGAAGAGGACTGGCCACCCCACATAGCCTGGTTCCTCTCTAGGTTTCTTCCTAGGTATTGGCCTTTCTAGGGAGTTTTTCCTAGCCACCGTGCTTCTACACCTGCATTGCTTGCTGTTTGGGGTTTTAGGCTGGGTTTCTGTACAGCACTTTGAGATATCAGCTGATGTACGAAGGGCTATATAAATAAATTGGATTTGATTTGATTTGATTTGATTTGTTTATATTTAGCCATTGACTGCATGCCCTTGATTTGTTTATATTTAGCCAATGACTGGATGCCCTTGATTTGTTTATATGTAGCCAATGACTGCATGCCCTTGATTTGTTTATATTTAGCCATTGACTGGATGCCCTTGATTTGTTTATATTTAGCCATTGACTGCATGCCCTTGATTTGTTTATATTTAGCCATTGACTGCATGCCCTTGATTTGTTTATATTTAGCCAATGACTGCATGCCCTTGATTTGATGATATTTAGCCATTGACTGGATGCCCTTGATTTGTTTATATTTAGCCATTGACTGCATGCCCTTGACTTGTTTATATTTAGCCATTGACTGCATGCCCTTGATTTGTTTATATTTAGCCATTGACTGCATGCCCTTGATTTGTTTATATTTAGCCATTGACTGCATGCCCTTGATTTGTTTATATTTAGCCATTGACTGCATGCCCTTGATTTGATGATATTTAGCCATTGACTGCATGCCCTTGATTTGTTTATATTTAGCCATTGACTGCATGCCCTTGATTTGTTTATATTTAGCCAATGAATGCATGCCCTTGATTTGTTTATATGTCGCCATTGACTGCATGCCCTTGATTTGTTTATATTTAGCCATTGACTGCATGCCCTTGATTTGTTTATATTTAGCCATTGACTGCATGCCCTTGATTTGTTTATATTTAGCCAATGACTGCATGCCCTTGATTTGTTTATGTTTAGCAATTGACTGCATGCCCTTGATTTGTTTATATTTAGCCATTGACTGCATGCCCTTGATTTGTTTATATTTAGCCATTGACTGGATGCCCTTGATTTGTTTATATTTAGCCATTGACTGCATGCCCTTGATTTGTTTATATTTAGCCATTGACTGCATGCCCTTGATTTGTTTATATTTAGCCATTGACTGCATGCCCTTCATTTGGTTATATTTAGCCAATGACTGCATGCCCTTGATTTGTTTATATTTAGCCAATGACTGCATGCCCTTGATTTGTTTATATGTCGCCATTGACTGCATGCCCTTGATTTGTTTATATTTAGCCATTGACTGCATGCCCTTGATTTGTTTATATTTAACCATTGACTGCATGCCCTTGATTTGTTTATATTTAGCCATTGACTGCATGCCCTTGATTTGTTTATATTTAGCCATTGACTGCATGCCCTTGATTTGTTTATATTTAGCCATTGACTGCATGCCCTTGATTTGTTTATATTTAGCCATTGACTGCATGCCCTTGATTTGTTTATATTTAGCCATTGACTGGGTGCCCTTGATTTGTTTATATTTAGCCATTGACTGTATGCCCTTGATTTGATTATATTTAGCCATTGACTGGATGCCCTTGATTTGTTTATATTTAGCCAATGACTGCATGCCCTTGATTTGTTTATATTTAGCCATTGACTGCATGCCCTTGATTTGTTTATATTTAGCAATCGACTGCATGCCCTTGATTTGTTTATATTTAGCCATTGACTGCATGCCCTTGATTTGTTTATATTTAGCCAATGAATGCATGCCCTTGATTTGTTTTAATGTCGCCATTGACTGCATGCCCTTGATTTGTTTATATTTAGCCATTGACTGCATGCCCTTGATTTGTTTATATTTAGCCATTGACTGCATGCCCTTGATTTGTTTATATTTAGCCATTGACTGCATGCCCTTGATTTGTTTATATTTAGCCATTGACTGCATGCCCTTGATTTGTTTATATTTAGCCATTGACTGCATGCCCTTGATTTGTTTATATTTAGCCATTGACTGCATGCCCTTGATTTGTTTATATTTAGCCATTGACTGGATGCCCTTGATTTGTTTATATTTAGCCATTGACTGCATGCCCTTGATTTGATTATATTTAGCCATTGACTGGATGCCCTTGATTTGTTTATATTTAGCCAATGACTGCATGCCCTTGATTTGATGATATTTAGCCATTGACTGGATGCCCTTGATTTGTTTATATTTAGCCATTGACTGCATGCCCTTGATTTGTTTATATTTAGCCATTGACTGCATGCCCTTGATTTGTTTATATTTAGCCATTGACTGCATGCCCTTGATTTGTTTATATTTAGCCATTGACTGCATGCCCTTGATTTGTTTATATTTAGCCAATGACTGCATGCCCCTGATTTGTTTATATTTAGCCATTGACTGCATGCCCTTGATTTGTTTATATTTAGCCATTGACTGCATGCCCTTGATTTGTTTATATTTAGCCAATGACTGCATGCCCTTGATTTGTTTATATTTAGCCATTGACTGCATGCCCTTGATTTGTTTATATTTAGCCATTGACTGCATGCCCTTGATTTGTTTATATTTAGCCATTGACTGCATGCCCTTGATTTGTTTATATTTAGCCATTGACTGGATGCCCTTGATTTGTGTATATTTAGCCATTGACTGCATGCCCTTGATTTGATTATATTTAGCCATTGACTGGATGCCCTTGATTTGTTTATATGTAGCCAATGACTGCATGCCCTTGATTTGATGATATTTAGCCATTGACTGGATGCCCTTGATTTGTTTATATTTAGCCAATGACTGCATGCCCTTGATTTGTTTATATTTAGCCATTGACTGCATGCCCTTGATTTGTTTACATTTAGCCATTGACTGCATGCCCTTGATTTGTTTATATTTAGCCATTGACTGCATGCCCTTGATTTGTTTATATTTAGCCATTGACTGCATGCCCTTGATTTGTTTATATTTAGCCAATGACTGCATGCCCCTGATTTGTTTATATTTAGCCATTGACTGCATGCCCTTGATTTGTTTATATTTAGCAATCGACTGCATGCCCTTGATTTGTTTATATTTAGCCATTGACTGCATGCCCTTGATTTGTTTATATTTAGCCAATGAATGCATGCCCTTGATTTGTTTATATGTCGCCATTGACTGCATGCCCTTGATTTGTTTATATTTAGCCATTGACTGGATGCCCTTGATTTGTTTATATTTAGCCATTGACTGCATGCCCTTGATTTGTTTATATTTAGCCATTGACTGCATGCCCTTGATTTGTTTATATTTAGCCATTGACTGCATGCCCTTGATTTGATTATATTTAGCCATTGACTGGATGCCCTTGATTTGTTTATATTTAGCCAATGACTGCATGCCCTTGATTTGATGATATTTAGCCATTGACTGGATGCCCTTGATTTGTTTATATTTAGCCAATGACTGCATGCCCTTGATTTGTTTATATTTAGCCATTGACTGCATGCCCTTGATTTGTTTATATTTAGCCATTGACTGCATGCCCTTGATTTGTTTATTTTTAGCCATTGACTGCATGCCCTTGATTTGTTTATATTTAGCCATTGACTGCATGCCCTTGATTTGTTTATATTTAGCCAATGACTGCATGCCCTTGATTTGTTTATATTTAGCCATTGACTGCATGCCCTTGATTTGTTTATATTTAGCCAATGACTGCATGCCCTTGATTTGTTTATATTTAGCCATTGACTGCCTGCCCTTGATTTGTTTATATTTAGCCATTGACTGCATGCCCTTGATTTGTTTATATTTAGCCATTGACTGCATGCCCTTGATTTGTTTATATTTAGCCATTGACTGGATGCCCTTGATTTGTGTATATTTAGCCATTGACTGCATGCCCTTGATTTGATTATATTTAGCCATTGACTGGATGCCCTTGATTTGTTTATATGTAGCCAATGACTGCATGCCCTTGATTTGATGATATTTAGCCATTGACTGGATGCCCTTGATTTGTTTATATTTAGCCAATGACTGCATGCCCTTGATTTGTTTATATTTAGCCATTGACTGCATGCCCTTGATTTGTTTATATTTAGCCATTGACTGCATGCCCTTGATTTGTTTATATTTAGCCATTGACTGCATGCCCTTGATTTGTTTATATTTAGCCATTGACTGCATGCCCTTGATTTGTTTATATTTAGCCAATGACTGCATGCCCCTGATTTGTTTATATTTAGCCATTGACTGCATGCCCTTGATTTGTTTATATTTAGCCATTGACTGCATGCCCTTGATTTGTTTATATCTAGCCAATGACTGCATGCCCTTGATTTGTTTATATTTAGCCAATGACTGGATGCCCTTTATTTGTTTATATTTAGCCATTGACTGCATGCCCTTGATTTGTTTATATTTAACCATTGACTGCATCCCCTTGATTTGTTTATATTTAGCCAATGACTGCATGCCCTTGATTTGTTTATATTTAGCCATTGACTGCATGCCCTTGATTTGTTTATATTTAGCCAATGAATGCATGCCCTTGATTTGTTTATATGTCGCCATTGACTGCATGCCCTTGATTTGTTTATATTTAGCCATTGACTGCATGCCCTTGATTTGTTTATATTTAGCCATTGACTGCATGCCCTTGATTTGTTTATATTTAGCCATTGACTGCATGACCTTGATTTGTTTATATTTAGCCATTGACTGCATGCCCTTGATTTGTTTATATTTAGCCATTGACTGCATGCCCTTGATTTGTTTATATTTAGCCATTGACTGCATGCCCTTGATTTGTTTATATTTAGCCATTGACTGGATGCCCTTGATTTGTTTATATTTAGCCATTGACTGCATGCCCTTGATTTGTTTATATTTAGCCATTGACTGCATGCCCTTGATTTGTTTATATTTAGCCATTGACTGCATGCCCTTGATTTGTTTATATTTAGCCATTGACTGCATGCCCTTGATTTGTTTATATTTAGCCATTGACTGCATGCCCTTGATTTGTTTATATTTAGCCATTGACTGCATGCCCTTGATTTGTTTATATTTAGCCATTGACTGCATGCCCTTGATTTGATTATATTTAGCCATTGACTGGATGCCCTTGATTTGTTTATATTTAGCCAATGACTGCATGCCCTTGATTTGATGATATTTAGCCATTGACTGGATGCCCTTGATTTGTTTATATTTAGCCAATGACTGCATGCCCTTGATTTGTTTATATTTAGCCATTGACTGCATGCCCTTGATTTGTTTATATTTAGCCATTGACTGCATGCCCTTGATTTGTTTATATTTAGCCATTGACTGCATGCCCTTGATTTGTTTATATTTAGCCATTGACTGCATGCCCTTGATTTGTTTATATTTAGCCAATGACTGCATGCCCCTGATTTGTTTATATTTAGCCATTGACTGCATGCCCTTGATTTGTTTATATTTAGCCAATGACTGCATGCCCTTGATTTGATGATATTTAGCCATTGACTGGATGCCCTTGATTTGTTTATATTTAGCCAATGACTGCATGCCCTTGATTTGTTTATATTTAGCCATTGACTGCATGCCCTTGATTTGTTTATATTTAGCCATTGACTGCATGCCCTTGATTTGTTTATATTTAGCCATTGACTGCATGCCCTTGATTTGTTTATATTTAGCCATTGACTGCATGCCCTTGATTTGTTTATATTTAGCCAATGACTGCATGCCCCTGATTTGTTTATATTTAGCCATTGACTGCATGCCCTTGATTTGTTTATATTTAGCCATTGACTGCATGCCCTTGATTTGTTTATATTTAGCCAATGACTGCATGCCCTTGATTTGTTTATATTTAGCCATTGACTGCATGCCCTTGATTTGTTTATATTTAGCCATTGACTGCATGCCCTTGATTTGTTTATATTTAGCCATTGACTGCATGCCCTTGATTTGTTTATATTTAGCCATTGACTGGATGCCCTTGATTTGTGTATATTTAGCCATTGACTGCATGCCCTTGATTTGATTATATTTAGCCATTGACTGGATGCCCTTGATTTGTTTATATGTAGCCAATGACTGCATGCCCTTGATTTGATGATATTTAGCCATTGACTGGATGCCCTTGATTTGTTTATATTTAGCCAATGACTGCATGCCCTTGATTTGTTTATATTTAGCCATTGACTGCATGCCCTTGATTTGTTTATATTTAGCCATTGACTGCATGCCCTTGATTTGTTTATATTTAGCCATTGACTGCATGCCCTTGATTTGTTTATATTTAGCCATTGACTGCATGCCCTTGATTTGTTTATATTTAGCCATTGACTGCATGCCCTTGATTTGTTTATATTTAGCCATTGACTGCATGCCCTTGATTTGTTTATATTTAGCCATTGACTGCATGCCCTTGATTTGTTTATATCTAGCCAATGACTGCATGCCCTTGATTTGTTTATATTTAGCCAATGACTGGATGCCCTTGATTTGTTTATATTTAGCCATTGACTGCATGCCCTTGATTTGTGTATATTTAGCCATTGACTGCATGCCCTTGATTTGATTATATTTAGCCATTGACTGGATGCCCTTGATTTGTTTATATGTAGCCAATGACTGCATGCCCTTGATTTGATGATATTTAGCCATTGACTGGATGCCCTTGATTTGTTTATATTTAGCCAATGACTGCATGCCCTTGATTTGTTTATATTTAGCCATTGACTGCATGCCCTTGATTTGTTTATATTTAGCCAATGACTGCATGCCCTTGATTTGTTTATATTTAGCCATTGACTGGATGCCCTTGATTTGTGTATATTTAGCCATTGACTGCATGCCCTTGATTTGATTATACTTAGCCATTGACTGGATGCCCTTGATTTGTTTATATGTAGCCAATGACTGCATGCCCTTGATTTGTTTATATTTAGCCATTGACTGCACGCCCCTGATTTGTTTATATTTAGCCATTGACTGCATGCCCTTGATTTGTTTATATGTAGCCAATGACTGCATGCCCTTGATTTGATGATATTTAGCCATTGACTGGATGCCCTTGATTTGTTTATATTTAGCCAATGACTGCATGCCCTTGATTTGTTTATATTTAGCCATTGACTGCATGCCCTTGATTTGATGATATTTAGCCATTGACTGGATGCCCTTGATTTGTTTATATTTAGCCAATGACTGCACGCCCCTGATTTGTTTATATTTAGCCATTGACTGCATGCCCTTGATTTGTTTATATGTAGCCAATGACTGCATGCCCTTGATTTGATGATATTTAGCCATTGACTGGATGCCCTTGATTTGTTTATATTTAGCCATTGACTGCATGCCCTTGATTTGTTTATATTTAGCCATTGACTGCATGCCCTTGATTTGTTTATATTTAGCCATTGACTGGATGCCCTTGATTTGTGTATATTTAGCCATTGACTGCATGCCCTTGATTTGATTATACTTAGCCATTGACTGGATGCCCTTGATTTGTTTATATGTAGCCAATGACTGCATGCCCTTGATTTGATGATATTTAGCCATTGACTGGATGCCCTTGATTTGTTTATATGTAGCCAATGACTGCATGCCCTTGATTTGTTTATATTTAGCCATTGACTGCATGCCCTTGATTTGTTTATATTTAGCCATTGACTGCATGCCCTTGATTTGTTTATATTTAGCCATTGACTGCATGCCCTTGATTTGTTTATATTTAGCCATTGACTGCATGCCCTTGATTTGTTTATATTTAGCCATTGACTGGATGCCCTTGATTTGTGTATATTTAGCCATTGACTGCATGCCCTTGATTTGATTATACTTAGCCATTGACTGCATGCCCTTGATTTGTTTATATTTAGCCAATGACTGCATGCCCCTGATTTGTTTATATTTAGCCATTGACTGCATGCCCTTGATTTGTTTATATTTAGCCATTGACTGCATGCCCTTGATTTGTTTATATTTAGCCAATGACTGCATGCCCTTGATTTGTTTATATTTAGCCATTGACTGCATGCCCTTGATTTGTTTATATTTAGCCATTGACTGGATGCCCTTGATTTGAGGAATAGATTGCATCCTGGTGGGATTTTTTCTCTCTCAACATTACTCAGGTAGCGACTGAGGGTGGGATAGGAGGAGCAAGTAAAGTGCAGTGGCTACCAGCTGTTCCATGAAGGAGCAAATATCTCTCTACTGTAGTACATTGTAAGCACATGATTTTGACCATTTGGTCAAATATTTTAAATTCAGAGACCTTTTCCAAGAGGCTCTAGAACATTCACGTTCCGTTAACTTCTGGTTAGATCTCATAGAAAAAAAAGATGATAACAGGAATTGCCCTTTAAATCAGAATGAAAAATGTAATTTTAGCTCCAGACGTTTGTGGTTTCCTGGAAAATGGATAATGCATTAAGAAAGAGTTAGACCTTATGTAACTGGGAAATATAATATTGGATCATTAGACTGTCATCACACCATGTTGTCTATAGGAGAATAAACAAAAGTATATTCAGCAAAGATCTGTGAAAGTCTCATCTCAGTATCATCTCCCTGTTAGACCTGGGTCCTTCTCCCTGTTAGACCTGGGTCCTTCTTCCTGTTAGATCTGGGTCCTCCTCCCTGCTAGACAGGCTTGGGCTCTCCTCCCTGACAGACTTGGGTCCTCCTCCCTGCTAGACAGGCTTGGGCCCTCCTCCCTGTTACACAGGCTTGGGTCCTCCTCCCTGACAGGCTTGGGCCCTTCTCCCTGACAGGCTTGGGCCTTCCTCCCTGACAGGCTTGGGCCCTCCTCCCTGACAGGCTTGGGCCCTCCTCCCTGACAGGCTTGGGCCCCAGGCTTGGGCCCCAAATACAGGTTTGACAAATGTGTTCATTAAAAAATAAATACAATTCACATTTGCATAAGTATTCAGACCCTTTACTCAGTACTGTGTTTGAGCCTCTTTGGCAGTGATTACAGCCCATATCAATCAATCAATCACATTTATTTATGAAGCTATTCTTACATCAGCTGATGTCACAAGGTGCTGTATAGAAACCTAAAACCCCAAACAGCAAGCAATGCAGGTGTAGAAGCACGGTGGCTAGGAAAAACACCCTAGAAAGTCAGAAACTAGGAAGAAACCTAGAGAGGAACCAGGCTATGAGGGGTGGCCAGTCCTCTTCTGGCTGTGCCGGGTGGAGATTATAACAGAACATGGCCAAGATGTTCAAATGTTCATAAATGACCAGCAGTTGTCGAGGGTGCAACAGGTCAGGAGTAAATGTCAGTTGGCTTTTCATAGCCAATCATTGTGAGTATCTCTACCGCTCCTGCTGTGTCTAGAGAGTTGAAAACAGCAGGTCTGGGACAGGTAGCACATCCGGTGAACAGGTCAGGGTTCCATAGCCGCAGGCAGAACAGTTGAAACTGTAGCAGCAGCATGGCCAGGTGGACTGGGGACAGCAAGGAGTCATCATGCCAGGTAGTCCTGAGGCATGGTCCTAGGGCTCAGGTCCTCCGAGAGAGATAAAGAGAGAAAGACAAAGAGAGAAAGAATTAGAAAGAGCACACTTAAATTCACACACGACACCGGATAAAACAGGAGAAATACTCTAGCTATAACAGACTGACCCTAGCCCCCCGACACAAACAACTGCAGCATAAATACTGGGGGCTGAAACAGGAGGGGTCGGGAGACACTGTGGCCCCATCCGACGATACCCCCAGACAGGGCCAAACAGGCAGGATATAACCCCACCCACTTTGCCAAAGCACAGCCCCCACTTCACTAGAGGGATATCTTCAACCACCAACTTTCCATCCTAAGACAAGGCCGAATTTAGCCCACAAAGATCTCTGCCACGGCCCAATTCGGGGGGGGGGGGGGGGGGGGGGGGGGGGATCACGTCAGTGACTCAACCCACTCAAGTGACGCACCAACCAATCATATTAGTCCATTGCCAAAGGTACCACTAGTCTATAGCCTATTCCATTGCCCTTTTCCTAAGACATGGTTCCCCCGTCCTCCATCATCCAGGATCTGGTGGAACCATAAAAAGTTCTAGATTTACCTCCTAGGGACGGCATAGAAGAGCACCAGTAAGCCAGTGACTCAGCCCCTGTAATAGGGTTTGAGGCAGAGAATCCCAGTGGAGAGAGGGGAACCGGCCAGGCAGAGACAGCAAGGGCGGGTCGTTGCTCCAGTGTCTTTCCGTTCACCTTCACACTCCTGGGCCAGACTACACTCAATCATATGACCCACTGAAGAGATGAGTCTTCAAAAAAGACTTAAAGGTTGAGACCGAGACTGCGTCTCTCCCATGGGTAGGCAGACCATTCCATTAAAATGGAGCTCTATAAGAGAAAGCCCTGCCTCCAGCTGTTTGCTTAGAAATTCTTGGGACAATTAGGAGACCTGCGTCTTGTGACCATAGCGTACATGTATGTATGTACGACAGGACCAAATCAGATAGATAAGTAGGAGCAAGCCCATGTAATGATTTGTAGGTTAGCAGTATAACCTTGAAATCAGCTCTTTCCTTATCAGGAAGCCAGCGTAGAGAGGCTAGCACTGGACCAATATGATCAAATGTTTTGGTTCTAGTTAAGATTCTAGCAGAGCATCTTGTTTCTCATGTTCAGAGTCTTTAGGTGCCTTTTGGCAAACTCCAATAGGGCTATCATGTGCATTTTACTGAGGATTGGCTTCTGTCTGGCCACTCTTCCATAAAGGCCTGATTGGTAGAGTGCTACAGAAATGGGACAAATATCCAGAAGGATAACAATCTCCACAGAGGAACTCTAGAGCTCTATCTCAGTGACCATCGGTTTCTTGGTCACCTCCGTGACTAAGTCCCTTCTCCCCCGATTGCTCTGTTTATCCGGGCAGCCAACTCTAGGAAGAGTCTTGGTGGTTCCAAACATCTTCCATTTAAGAATGATGGAGGACACTTTTCTTGGGAACCTTCAATGCTGCAGAAATGCAGTTTTTGCTCTGACATGCACTGACAACTGTGGGACATTATATAGACAGGTGTGTGCATTTCCAAATCATGTCCAGTCAATTGAATTCCCCACAGGTGGACTCCAATAAAGTTGCAATGACAGCTCAAGAACGTTCAATGGAAACAGGATATACCTGCTCCATTTTGAGTGTCATAGTAAAGGATCTGAATACTTAATTAAATAAGGTATTTCAGTAGAATTTTATATAATTTACCAAAAATCTAAAAACGTGTTTTTGCTTTGTAATTATTGTCTATTGTGTGTAGATTGCTTATGATTTATTTATTTTTTAAATAATTTTTTGGTTAAGGCTGTGATGTAACAAAATGTGGAAAAAGTCAGGGGTGTGAATGCTCTCTGAATGCACTGTATATGAATGATCACACACTGAAGAGGGTTTTGACCGTAACTATACTGTAATGAACACAAAGGGAGACAGAGAGCTTGTTTCAAGTGCAGGGCACAGCAGGTGTTTATTGCAAAGGACCACAGGAGGAGGCAGGTAGCTGGGTCCAGGGGCAGGCAGAAGGTCATACACAGGAGGAGGCAGGTAGCTGGGTCCAGGGGCAGGCAGAAGGTCATACACAGGAGGAGGCAGGTAGCTGGGTCCAGGGGCAGGCAGAAGGTCATACACAGGAGGAGGCAGGTAGCTGGGTCCAGGGGCAGGCAGAAGGTCATACACAGGGGGTCCAAAAGGACAACAGTACAGGCAGGGAAAAGGCTAGAAACATAGTCCGGGAGATCAGGCAATAGGAAGATAACAGGGCATCCAATAGGCTAAAGTACAGGCAGGGAATAGGTGTCGTTAGTGAGGCAGGCAAAAACTATCATACATGGGAGGAGTAAATCACAGGGGAAGAACCCCGAGGTCTGAAAGACGTGTCACAAAACAAACAATACCTCACAGTGACGGGGTGCAAAGAACTGAACTAAATAGTGTGTGATAATGACATACAGGTGTGGTGAACAGGTGATTAGAATTCAGGTGATTGGGATCTGCAGAGTGAGCTGCGTTCAGGTGATCTAGGTGTTTGAGAGTGTGAGCAGGAAGTAGATGTTACCAAAACAGTATATTCCTCCCTAGCTGCTGCAAGACACAATATATACACACAGACACACACACATACACAGACACATTTTGTTATGTTACAGCTTTATCCTAAAATGGATTAAATATTTTATTTTTCTCAGCGATCAACACACCTCATAATGACAAAGCAAAAACAGGTTAAGAAATGTTTGCAAATGTATTAAAAATGTAAAACAGTGTCACGACTTCTTCCGAAGTCGTTGCCTCTCCTTGTTCGACCGGTGACGTCGATCACCGAGCACCGCCCGAACAAGGAGAGGCAAGACTTCAGAAGAAGTCATGACAGTACCCCCCCCCCCCCCTCCCCCTGAGGCGTGGCTCCAGCAGCGCGTCGACACCGGCCTCAGGGACGACCCGGAGGGCGAGGTGCAGGGCGATCCGGATGGAGACGGTGGAATTATTTTAACAGGGAAGGATCTAACCCTCTGTTTCCCCTCATGTCTTTGTCAGGGATTGTTTTCAGGCGCAGGAGAGTCAAACGGAGTGTAAATGGAGTCTTTTAATAAATTCCCACTTAACATGCTCCAAACACTAATATGTACATACATAAATAACATTGCTACGAGGACCCGTCGCGCACCTATACAACCATAAAACAACATTGACATAAAACAATCTCTGACAAAGACATGAGGGGAAACAGATTGTTAAATACACAACAGGTAATGAATGGGATTGAAACCTGGTGTGTGGGAAGACAAGACAAAACCAATGGAAAATTTAAAATGGATCAATGATGGCTAGAAGACCGGTGACGTCGACCACCGAGCACCGCCCGAACAAGGAGAGAAAACGACTTCGGTAGAAGTCGTGACAAACAGAAATACCTTATTTCCATCAGTATTCAGACCCTTTACTATGAGATTCAAAAATGGAGCTCAGGTGCGTCCTGTTTCCATTGATCATCCTTGAGATGTTTCTACAACTTCATTGGAGTCCACCTGTGATAAATTCACTTGATTGGAGATGATTTGAAAGGCACTCAACTGTCTGTATAAGGTCCCACAGTTGACAATGCATGTCAGAAACCAAGCCACGTGGTCGAAGGAAATGTCCGTAGAGCTCCGAGACAGGAATGTGTCGAGGCACAGATCTGGGGCAGACACATCAAGGACCCAAACACGTGACGGCATCGACTAATAACAATTCAGATATCTGAGAGACACGTGAGTGAGCGGCTGCTGGGAGAAGGGATGTCTAAGTATTATATTCAGCCCAATGGCACAAGGGCCATTTTGGTCGCAAAAGGCACACAAGGTTGAAACCACTGGGAAATTCTAGGCCTGGTGAGAAAATTATCAAGTGGTTGTCAAATTGTGAATGAGAGACTGATGAAGTGTGTGCGTCATGCACAATAAACAAAACAGAGCTCATGTCTTTTATGCAACCATCTTACTGTTTGTATAGAAACAAAATGCATTGTATTGACGCAATATCCGTTGCCATCTAGCTCTGCTCAAAGCCAAATAATCCTTTTGTTATGGTGATTGCCAGCATGATTGTATCACAACAGGAAATGAATATAGCAATAATAACAACAACAACAAAATATTGGCATATTCGAAAGATGTAAGCTATTATATTGCCTGTTGAGTTTGTTTAGAAATAGGCTACTACATTCTCACACACTGTTGCATGGCCGCACTTGAAAAAAAAGACAAATTAATATTTGAGCAAAGCAAAGACAACTGTTTCACTTAAGTCTGTTCCAGTAATTTGCTTTAGTGCATCAGTTATCATACTTGATTTAGTCCTTGAAAATTAATTAAACTAATTAACACAGTGAAACACGTAACAGTCTTAACATTAGTCATGCAGTTAAATACAAACCAAACTGCTTCTAATGATGAGATTTCACCAAAATCTTTCTAGAAAAATCCATCCCCAAAATCCATATATATATTATGAAAGGAAGTTTATCCAAAAGTCATGAATTTCAAAGTGAAGTATGTTATAGCAGTTGAATGCACCATAATGAGTGCTGGGGGACCATAACGAGGGTTGGAGTACCATCAAGAGGACCGTGGGACCATAATGAGGGCCGGGGGACTGAGAGGAGAAGACATATAGGAGAGAAGTGATATGACTGGCTGTGAGTTACGTGTTTTAGAATCTAGAGGCTCCAAAGCCTGTTGAGTCCATAGAATTACGATGACTAGAATTAGAATCCTTCTAATTCTGTAGTCAATTCTTTCTAGTTGAAAACTCAATTCAGAGCCTAAAGCCATGTGAGCCTAAAGCCATGTGAGCCTAAAGCCATGTGAGCCTGAAGCCATGTGAGCCTAAAGCCATGTGAGCCTAAAGCCATGTGGCTGTGATCATCTGGCAGTCCGTTATTACAAATGTACACATTTCATTTAACTGTATACTATCGAGTCACGGATGAATGTAACAGCAGGCCACAAGGTTCTCCAACTTCTCATTTTTGAGCTCTGTTGGATGCTTCTGTAAACATCTACATCGGTTTGAGGTGAGCAGGTTCATCTCTCCATACCTGTCTGACCCGTCTTAGGTGAGCAGGTTCACCTCCTCATACCTTGTATTCACAACATATACTGTAGCTCATTAGAATGTGTAGACAGTAAACTACATCCCTCTGAGAATCAGACCAACGACCAGGAAAGATTCACTAGAGATTCCTTTCGATCACATGCAGTATGAGTACGAGCCTCTGTAGAGTACTGTAGGATATGAACACAAACAGCGTGTTACTCTACAGTAGGATATGAACACAAACAGCGTGTTACTGTACAGTACTGTAGGATATGAACACAAACAGCGTGTTACTCTACAGTAGGATATGAACACAAACAGCGTGTTACTGTACAGTACTGTAGGATATGAACACAAACAGCGTGTTACTGTACAGTACTGTAGGATATGAACACAAACAGCGTGTTACTCTACAGTAGGATATGAACACAAACAGCGTGTTACTGTACAGTACTGTAGGATATGAACACATACAGCTTGTTACTGTACAGTACTGTAGGATATGAACACATACAGCTTGTTACTGTACAGTACTGTAGGATATGGACACATACAGCTTGTTACTGTACAGTACTGTAGGATATGAACACATACAGCTTGTTACTGTACAGTAGGATATGAACACAAACAGCTTGTTACTGTACAGTAGGATATGAACACATACAGCTTGTTACTGTACAGTAGGATATGAACACAAACAGCTTGTTACTGTACAGTACTGTAGGATATGAACACATGCAGCTTGTTACAGTAGGATATGAACTAATGTTACTGTACAGTACTGTAGGATATGAACACATACAGCTTGTTACTGTACAGTACTGTAGGATATGAACACAAACAGCGTGTTACTGTACAGTACTGTAGGATATGAACACAATCAGCTTGTTGCTGTAGGATATGAACACATACTGCTTGTTACTGTACAGTACTGTAGGATATGAACACAAACAGCGTGTTACTGTACAGTACTGTAGGATATGAACACAAACAGATTGTTACTGTACAGTACTGTAGGATATGAACACATACAGCTTGTTACTGTACAGTACTGTAGGATATGAACACATGCAGCTTGTTACTGTACAGTAGGATATGAACACATGCAGCTTGTTACTGTACAGTACTGTAGGATATGAACACATACAGCTTGTTACTGTACAGTAGGATATGAACACATGCAGCTTGTTACTGTACAGTAGGAAATGAACACATACAGCTTGTTACTGTACAGTAGGATATGAACACATGCAGCTTGTTACTGTACAGTACTGTAGGATATGAACACATACAGCTTGTTACTGTACAGTACTGTAGGATATGAACACATACAGCTTGTTACTGTACAGTAGGATATGAACACATGCAGCTTGTTACTGTACAGTAGGATATGAACACATGCAGCTTGTTACTGTACAGTAGGATATGAACACATGCAGCTTGTTACTGTACAGTAGGATATGAACACATGCAGCTTGTTACTGTACAGTAGGATATGAACACATGCAGCTTGTTACTGTACAGTAGGATATGAACACATGCAGCTTGTTACTGTACAGTAGAATATGAACACATGCAGCTTGTTACTGTACAGTAGGATATGAACACATGCAGCTTGTTACTGTACAGTAGGATATGAACACATGCAGCTTGTTACTGTACAGTAGGATATGAACACATGCAGCTTGTTACTGTAGGATATGAACACATGCAGCTTGTTACTGTACAGTAGGATATGAACACATGCAGCTTGTTACTGTAGGATATGAACACATGCAGCTTGTTACTGTACAGTAGGATATGAACACATGCAGCTTGTTACTGTAGGATATGAACACATGCAGCTTGTTACTGTACAGTAGGATATGAACACATGCAGCTTGTTACTGTAGGATATGAACACATGCAGCTTGTTACTGTACAGTAGGATATGAACACATGCAGCTTGTTACTGTAGGATATGAACACATGCAGCTTGTTACTGTACAGTAGGATATGAACACATGCAGCTTGTTACTGTAGGATATGAACACATGCAGCTTGTTACTGTACAGTAGGATATGAACACATGCAGCTTGTTACTGTAGGATATGAACACATGCAGCTTGTTACTGTACAGTAGGATATGAACACATGCAGCTTGTTACTGTAGGATATGAACACATCCAGCTTGTTACTGTACAGTAGGATATGAACACATGCAGCTTGTTACTGTACAGTAGGATATGAACACATGCAGCTTGTTACTGTAGGATATGAACACATGCAGCTTGTTACTGTACAGTAGGATATGAACACATGCAGCTTGTTACTGTAGGATATGAACACATGCAGCTTGTTACTGTACAGTAGGATATGAACACATGCAGCTTGTTACTGTAGGATATGAACACATCCAGCTTGTTACTGTACAGTAGGATATGAACACATGCAGCTTGTTACTGTACAGTAGGATATGAACACATGCAGCTTGTTACTGTAGGATATGAACACATGCAGCTTGTTACTGTACAGTAGGATATGAACACATGCAGCTTGTTACTGTACAGTAGGATATGAACACATGCAGCTTGTTACTGTACAGTAGGATATGAACACATGCAGCTTGTTACTGTACAGTAGGATATGAACACATGCAGCTTGTTACTGTACAGTAGGATATGAACACATGCAGCTTGTTACTGTAGGATATGAACACATGCAGCTTGTTACTGTAGGATATGAACACATGCAGCTTGTTACTGTACAGTAGGATATGAACACATGCAGCTTGTTACTGTAGGATATGAACACATGCAGCTTGTTACTGTACAGTAGGATATGAACACATGCAGCTTGTTACTGTAGGATATGAACACATGCAGCTTGTTACTGTACAGTAGGATATGAACACATGCAGCTTGTTACTGTACAGTAGGATATGAACACATGCAGCTTGTTACTGTACAGTAGGATATGAACACATGCAGCTTGTTACTGTACAGTAGGATATGAACACATGCAGCTTGTTACTGTACAGTAGGATATGAACACATGCAGCTTGTTACTGTAGGATATGAACACATGCAGCTTGTTACTGTACAGTAGGATATGAACACATGCAGCTTGTTACTGTAGGATATGAACACATGCAGCTTGTTACTGTACAGTAGGATATGAACACATGCAGCTTGTTACTGTAGGATATGAACACATCCAGCTTGTTACTGTACAGTAGGATATGAACACATGCAGCTTGTTACTGTACAGTAGGATATGAACACATGCAGCTTGTTACTGTAGGATATGAACACATGCAGCTTGTTACTGTACAGTAGGATATGAACACATGCAGCTTGTTACTGTAGGATATGAACACATGCAGCTTGTTACTGTACAGTAGGATATGAACACATGCAGCTTGTTACTGTAGGATATGAACACATCCAGCTTGTTACTGTACAGTAGGATATGAACACATGCAGCTTGTTACTGTACAGTAGGATATGAACACATGCAGCTTGTTACTGTAGGATATGAACACATGCAGCTTGTTACTGTACAGTAGGATATGAACACATGCAGCTTGTTACTGTACAGTAGGATATGAACACATGCAGCTTGTTACTGTACAGTAGGATATGAACACATGCAGCTTGTTACTGTACAGTAGGATATGAACACATGCAGCTTGTTACTGTACAGTAGGATATGAACACATGCAGCTTGTTACTGTAGGATATGAACACATGCAGCTTGTTACTGTAGGATATGAACACATGCAGCTTGTTACTGTACAGTAGGATATGAACACATGCAGCTTGTTACTGTAGGATATGAACACATGCAGCTTGTTACTGTACAGTAGGATATGAACACATGCAGCTTGTTACTGTAGGATATGAACACATGCAGCTTGTTACTGTACAGTAGGATATGAACACATGCAGCTTGTTACTGTACAGTAGGATATGAACACATGCAGCTTGTTACTGTACAGTAGGATATGAACACATGCAGCTTGTTACTGTACAGTAGGATATGAACACATGCAGCTTGTTACTGTACAGTAGGATATGAACACATGCAGCTTGTTACTGTAGGATATGAACACATGCAGCTTGTTACTGTACAGTAGGTTATGAACACATGCAGCTTGTTACTGTACAGTAGGTTATGAGCACATGCAGCTTGTTACTGTAGGATGTGAACACATGCAGCTTGTTACTGTACAGTAGGATATGAACACATGCAGCTTGTTACTGTAGGATATGAACACATGCAGCTTGTTACTGTACAGTAGGATATGAACACATGCAGCTTGTTACTGTAGGATATGAACACATGCAGCTTGTTACTGTACAGTAGGATATGAACACATGCAGCTTGTTACTGTAGGATATGAACACATGCAGCTTGTTACTGTACAGTAGGATATGAACACATGCAGCTTGTTACTGTAGGATATGAACACATGCAGCTTGTTACTGTAGGATATGAACACATGCAGCTTGTTACTGTAGGATATGAACACATGCAGCTTGTTACTGTACAGTAGGATATGAACACATGCAGCTTGTTCATTTAAAGTTTTTTCTTTATCTTATCATGTGACAACATTCTTCTGCCAAACTAACCGGACAAAAGTTGGGCACAGGTACTGTGTATGGTACTGTGTATTTCAGGATGGAGGTACTGTGTATTTCAGGATGGAGGTACTGTGTATTTCAGGATGGAGGTACTGTGTATTTCAGGATGGAGGTACTGTGTATTTCAGGATGGAGGTACTGTGTATTTCAGGATGGAGGTACTGTGTATTTCAGGATGGAGGTACTGTGTCTTTCAGGATGGAGGTACTGTGTCTTTCAGGATGGAGGTACTGTGTATTTCAGGATAGAGGTACTGTGTATTTCAGGATGGAGGTACTGTGTATTTCAGGATGGAGGTACTGTGTATTTCAGGATGGAGGTACTGTGTATTTCCGGATGGAGGTACTGTGTATTTCAGGATGGAGGTACTGTGTATTTCAGGATGGAGGTACTGTGTATTTCAGGATGGAGGTACTGTGTATGGTACTGTGTATTTCAGGATGGAGGTACTGTGTATTTCAGGATGGAGGTACTGTGTATTTCAGGATGGAGGTACTGTGTATTTCAGGATGGAGGTACTGTGTATTTCAGGATGGAGGTACTGTGTATTTCAGGATGGAGGTACTGTGTATTTCAGGATGGAGGTACTGTGTATTTCAGGATAGAGGTACTGTGTATTTCAGGATGGAGGTACTGTGTATTTCAGGATGGAGGTACTGTGTATGGTACTGTGTATTTCAGGATGGAGGTACTGTGTATTTCAGGATGGAGGTACTGTGTATTTCAAGATGGAGGTACTGTGTATTTCAGGATGGAGGTACTGTGTATTTCAGGATGGAGGTACTGTGTATTTCAGGATGGAGGTACTGTGTATGGTACTGTGTATTTCAGGATGGAGGTACTGTGTATTTCAGGATGGAGGTACTGTGTCTTTCAGGATGGAGGTACTGTGTCTTTCAGGATGGAGGTACTGTGTCTTTCAGGATGGAGGTACTGTGTATTTCAGGATGGAGGTACTGTGTATTTCAGGATAGAGGTACTGTGTATTTCAGGATAGAGGTACTGTGTATTTCAGGATGGAGGTACTGTGTATTTCAGGATGGAGGTACTGTGTATTTCAGGATGGAGGTACTGTGTATTTCAGGATGGAGGTACTGTGTATTTCAGGATGGAGGTACTGTGTATTTCAGGATGGAGGTACTGTGTATTTCAGGATGGAGGTACTGTGTATTTCAGGATGGAGGTACTGTGTATTTCAGGATGGAGGTACTGTGTATTTCAGGATGGAGGTACTGTGTATTTCAGGATGGAGGTACTGTGTATTTCAGGATGGAGGTACTGTGTCTTTCAGGATGGAGGTACTGTGTATGGTACTGTGTATTTCAGGATGGAGGTACTGTGTCTTTCAGGATGGAGGTACTGTGTATTTCAGGATGGAGCTACTGTGTATTTCAGGATGGAGGTACTGTGTCTTTGACAGTTCATGGCAGTATTGGGCACAGCCAATGATGTTTTTTCTAACCATAACCTAACCTACTCTAGTACTGTAGCGAAATGACAATTGGGTTTAGCCTAAGTGTGTTGAAGAAAGTAGGGTGCATGTTTTGTAAATTCTTATATGGCATGGAGAATTTGTTGAGTGTCGGGACACTTCGTGATAGTGTTGGGCACTGTCAATGATGTGTTCGCAAGCTAAGTGAAGGCAGCCAAAGTGCATAGTCATGTTCTCCACAAGAACATAGTATCAGTGTAAGTGCTGTACATAACAGGAAGAACCAGTAGGTGTGATGAGTGAGAAACAGACTTGGGTTCAAGTACTAGTTCAAATATCTGTTACTTTCACATACATTCAAAGTAAGAATTCAGTGATCTTTCATTTGAAAAGTCGTTGAATATTTGAATGGATTTGGAAATAAACTGACTGATTCATAAATAAACTGACTGGTTCATAAATAAACTGACTGATTCATGAATAAACTGACTGATTCATGAATAAACTGACTGATTCATGAATAAACTGACTGATTCATGAATAAACTGACTGATTCATGAATAAACGGACTGATTCATGAATAAACTGACTGATTCATAAATAAACTGACTGATTCATGAATAAACTGACTGATTCATGAATAAACTGACTGATTCATAAATAAACTGACTGATTCAGAAATAAACTGACTGATTCAGAAATAAACTGACTCAAATACAGTACATTCCTATGCATTTACCCAAATATTTGAAAATAGTATTTGGAATAAGTACTTGAACATACTCTCAAATACAATTTGGTAGACTATTTGTTTTTCTTTTACAAATAAACCATAAAAATATTTTAAATACCCAGGTGTGATGAGAAATAATGGTCATTATACCCTCTGTTTTTAACAGTGTGACTGACCTAATATGGAACCTGATTCATCCCTATGCCTTACGTAAGACAATGTTAGCGAGGTAACTCATCACAAGCCACAAATCGTTGCTGTCAGATAAAAACCTCGGCTTTTTAAACAGAAACTTTTCAGAGAAAAAAGCCATGTTTTTTGACCTTTTATTTGAACAGTCCAACCAAGGAACCATATATCATAACACATGACCTGGCTAGATCATAAAGGAACAATTGTCCAGACAGAGATTTGAGTTAACGAATTGACGGTTTACTAACCCAACTTAATTGAATGTGCAACCAGAGGGAAAAAAACTCTAGACCACCTTGACCACACACACACACAGAGATGCATACAAAGCTCTCCCTCCATTTGGCAAATCTGAACATAATTCCACCCTCCTGATTCCTGCTTACAAGCAAAGACTAAAGCAGGAAAAACCAAAGATAATTTTTATATCCAAAATACCTCCATTTGTCACGTTATGTTCAGAAATCCTCAGGAAAGAGCGGTCACGACAACACAGACGAAAATTCCAAATAGTTTCCATTATGTCCACAGAAACATGTCAAACGTTTTTTCATAATCAATCCTCAGGTTGTTTTTAAAAACATATAATCGATAATATATCAACCGCAAATGTCTTTCACAGTAGGAGAGGGGAAAACAATGTCTGTCCAAATTCTGTTGCGCAAGCAAAACTCATGTGACCACTTGACGCGATGTTATCGTACTGGCTCATTTTTCAAAATAAAAGCCTGAAACTATGTCTGAAGACTGTTGACACCTTGAGGAAGAGATAGGAAAAGGAATCTGGTTCATATCCATTTAAATCCAGCAAAGTGAGACTATGGAACATGGAGTTTTCAAAATAGAAGCCACTTCCTCCTTTGATTTTCCTCAGGGTTTCGCCTGCAATATCAGTTCTGTTATACTCACAGACAATATTTTGACAGTTTTGGAAACTTTAGAGTGTTTTCTAATCAATACTAATAATAATATGCATATATTAGCAACTGAGACTGAGGAGCTGGCCATTTACAATGTGCACCTTTTCATCCAAGCTACTCAATACTGCCCCTGCAGCCATATGAAGTTAACATGCTGGTAGAAATGAGGTCAAAAGGATTTAAGTTTCCCTGCATTAACTTCTACTGCATCCAACTAGTTAAATAAAAAATATTTTCCAGTATGGGGTGAGTAATCGCTGTCATGATATCTAGAAGCTCTTTTTGGTCATAAGAGACGGTGGCAGAAATATTCTGTACAAAATAAGTTAGAAATAGTGGAAAAAAACACACACAATAGCACAATTGGTTAGGGAACCGTAAAACGGTAGCCATCTCCTCCAGCGTCATTCAACTACAAAGACCAGTGAGCTGTTTGAACGCCTCATAATGAAGGGCAGTGATTGGTAGATGGGACATTTAACCCTTTCACACGTACCTTCACACAGGTGTGATCGTTCTACAGTGGTCCCTGAAGCTACGATCACACCCGTGTGATTAGAACACTTATTTAGAATGCTCGTTTAGAATGCTCCTTTAGAACGGCCAGTTTCGAATGACGCAACAATCAGCATTTGAGCTGGCCACATTTTTTTTCAGAAACTATTTACACAGTCCTTACAAAGTTATGTTCAGAATGTGAGCAGTTTATTTTTGAATGCAATGTTCAGATACTCACAGGAGTATCTATAGCATAACACAATCATCGATACATTTGTCCTAGTGCTAACTGAGGAAAGATTGACGCAACACAAACATATT
The DNA here is from genome assembly GCF_002021735.2 of Oncorhynchus kisutch. Taxonomy (NCBI): domain Eukaryota; kingdom Metazoa; phylum Chordata; class Actinopteri; order Salmoniformes; family Salmonidae; genus Oncorhynchus; species Oncorhynchus kisutch. Next base: position 71,943,383 of record NC_034178.2, read on the forward strand.
TTCTCACTCTCGGCTGACGTAAACTACAATATGAATTAGCTAATAGCAATTACTATGTATAATTAATCACATCACGGGTGAGCTCACCATTGATCGAAATAATTGAGTAAAACACTTTCTAGAATTCGAAAGTAATCCTCCGATGATTAGTTTCAGTGCTCAGCCATGCTTCTTTTTCTCACAGAAACCAAAGATCAATGGCGAAGACAAGATGAGTTTGTTCTGTTTATATGCATGTTGAAGGGGTGTGTCGTCTACCATCATTCACATCCCACCGATCACTTCCTGAAGTTCTCAAAAAATAAGTGAACCCTTACTCACCTCATTTTGTTATAGCATCTTTGGTCCGACAGACAATTACGTGAAACCCAGAATGCATTGTATGTCAACAAACATGGCTCCACACACATAGCTGGAATGAGCTTAGCTCCTCATAATCAGTACAACCTTCAAAAAGGTTTTTTACACACACACTATGTGCCCATTACAATCTATTCAAGAATCAGAATACATGATTTATCACCGGTAATTGAAAAACGTGTGAATAAAACAGTCAATATATCAATAATTACAAAACATTTTCTGATAGTGATTTATTGATAGAAATGGCATGTGCAGGCAATCAATCACATAACCTCTCACTCCTACTCTGAGCCATTCAGTGTTGTTGTTTATGTCTGTAGCTAGTGAGCTAAGCTGTAGCATTAGCAATGTCTTTCAAATGGAGACAACTCACAAATGCGGAAATTCTGGAGTTTTTAAAATTCTGACAGAGTCTGAAAGTCGGGAATCAGGTTCTGACAGTGACAGCGAGGAGCTGCCCTCCAGCCATTGAGAACCCTGAATCCGAGGACCCCCTTTGACCACTGACAAAGTCCCAGTTCCATTTGAAGATGCTGAAGGTGGTGGAGGCAAACTGACAGTGGATGACGTACAGCAGTTCTGTAGTAGCTGGAAGGATGCCAGCCATTTCACCCCTCCTGGACCTGCTGTTTGTGTTGATGAGTCCCAGTCTGAAGTACAACACCCCTTACCATTTCCATCTGAGACAGTGCATCAAGTTGTTCACGACAGAGGATCTGGTGGGAGACGTAGTAGAGACCAATCACTATGCCTTGGAGCTACAGGAGAAGAGAGAGCCAGGAGTGGGGGGGGACAACCACAATTAGTGAAATGTATACCTTCCTGGTGACAGTCCTTTTCATGGGGATAGTAAAGAAGAACTCCCTAAGAGAATACTGGAACACAAGTCCTCTGTTTACAACTCCCTTCGTTGCTCCCCTCTTTTCCCAAGACTGCATTTCATCAACAATGCTACTGCATGACCCATTATACAACATAAGAAATGTCAACAGCTGTCAGTAAAGTGACAAACGAGACATCCATGTCCTCTCCACTGTCGATACAGCAACCATGTCGGCCACAGGGAAGGTGGACCACCTGACGGGAGAGAAACAAATCAAACCAGACTGCGTGCTTGACTATAACCTCAAAATGGGGGCAGTGGATGAGGTGGCCATGATAAACAGCTTTGTGGAATGCACTCAGAAAACGACCAAGTTGTTTAAAGAAGATATTTTTCCATTTTTCCAGGGTAGCATCAAAATACAACAAGCCAATACTTCTCTGACGCAGTTAGCATTGTTTTACAGAGCTAATAGAAGAATGTAGCTAGCTACATAAGCACGATTGAAGATAACACCATAAAGGTTATGAAATGAGTAACGTTACCTCGCGTGTCCGAGGTTATAAGGAATATACACAAATATATTATGACACAGTAGAAACAACATAACACGACATGCAGAAACCATTTTAAGGCACTTACTTTGATAGAAACGCACACATTTACAAAGTTATCATTGGTAACGAAAACAACTATGACTGAGATGCAGGCAACAGACGGACAATGTGAACACGTGTGTGCCGGATGGGAGATGAACAAATGTCTGCAGACTTGAACTGCACAAACAATTGGGAAGTGTTTGGGGAATTTTGTCCGGGTCAGAAATGTCAAAAAAATGTATTGGTCTGCAAAAGTAAAAATGACTACTTTTATGTGAATGAATGAGGCGGAACACAGCTCAATTCAAACTGTTCTTAGAAAATAAAAAACTTGTTAGAAAATAATTTGAAATTGACCAATTGAAAACAGCCTATAAATAAAAACAGGCTGCGTGCTTTGGTTTGAGGGCAACGCGGATTAAATGTTGCGTAACAATCACATTCTGGAATGGAGAGAACGTTCTAACATCACGTGCATAAAAAACTCACGCTGGGGTGACTGTTAGAGATATTTGGAACTCACACATGAAAGGGTTAATATATCTTTAGCATGTCTTTGGGGTATGATATAAAATGCTAACCTCCTCCCTGTTATTGTAATGGTGAGAGGTTAGCATGTCTTGTGGGTATGATATAAAATGCTAACCTCCCCTGTTATTGTAATGGTTAGATGTTAGCAAGTCTTGGAGGTATGATATAAACTGCTAACCTACTCTGTTATTGTAATGGTGAGAGGTTAGGATGTCTTGGAGGTATGATATAAAATGCTAACTTCCCCTGTTATTGTAATGGTGAGAGGTTAGCATGTCTTGGGGGTATGATATACAATTCTAACCTACTCTGTTATTGTAATGGTGAGAGGTTAGCATGTCTTGGAGGTATGATATAAAATGCTAACCTCCCCTGTTATTGTAATGGTGAGAGGTTAGCAGGTCTTGGGGGTATGATATAAAATGCTAACCTACTCTGTTATTGTAATGGTGAGAGGTTAGCATGTCTTGGGGGTATGATATAAAATGCTAACCTACTCTGTTATTGTAATGGTGAGAGGTTAGCATGTCTTGGGGGTATGATATAAAATGCTAACCTACTCTGTTATTGTAATGGTGAGAGGTTAGCATGTCTTGGGGTATGATCTTTGAGGCTCTGTAACTTTCCCAGTCATCATTGTTCATGATTAGTTCAAGATTACCCATAATCATGGTAGCATCCACATTAATATCAAAGTGTTAAGAAACAATCTATTTCTATTTATAATAAAAGTGAGTCCAAAATGACACAATACATTATTTACCATTAATGTATTTTGACCACATAGTAATCTGAAACACAAACCAAATGAAATACAAAATGCATCCACCAAGTTTGTAGAGTCACAAGTTTGATGTAGTCATTGCGTTCTTGGAACATGGGACCAAATACAAGAAATGTTGACTACTTTATAGATAAGAATTTTTAGGGATAATAATTGAAAAATATATAAAACATATAACTTGTTCAATAAAGTCTCTTTCTCTGAGCAGTTGAATTAGTAAATAATTATCTATGTGTCAGCGTGTGCGCTACTGGTGTAGAAGTCAGGTGCAGGAGAGCAGAGAGTTGTGCTCTACTGATATTGAAGTCAGGTGCAGGAGAGCAGAGAGTTGTGCGCTACTGGTGTAGAAGTCAGGTGCAGGAGAGCAGAGAGTTGTGCTCTACTGATATTGAAGTCAGGTGCAGTAGAGCAGAGAGTTGTGCGCTACTGGTGTAGAAGTCAGGTGCAGGAGAGCAGAGAGTTGTGCTCTACTGATATTGAAGTCAGGTGCAGTAGAGCAGAGAGTTGTGATCTACTGGTGTAGAAGTCAGGTGCAGGAGAGCAGAGAGTTGTGCTCTACTGGTGTAGAAGTCAGGTGCAGGAGAGCAGAGAGTTGTGCTCTACTGGTGTAGAAGTCAGGTGCAGGAGAGCAGAGAGTTGTGCTCTACTGGTGTAGAAGCCAGGTGCAGGAGAGCAGAGAGTTGTGCTCTACTGGTGTAGAAGTCAGGTGCAGGAGAGCAAAGAGTTGTGCGCTACTGGTGTAGAAGTCAGGTGCAGGAAAGCAGAGAGTTGTGCTCTACTGGTGTAGAAGTCAGGTGCAGGAGAGCAGAGAGTTGTGCGCTACTGGTGTAGAAGTCAGGTGCAGGAGAGCAGAGAGTTGTGATCTACTGGTGTAGAAGTCAGGTGCAGGAGAGCAGAGAGTTGTGATCTACTGGTGTAGAAGTCAGGTGCAGGAGAGCAAAGAGTTGTGATCTACTGGTGTAGAAGTCAGTTGCAGGAGAGCAAAGAGTTGTGCTCTACTGGTGTAGAAGTCAGGTGCAGGAGAGCAGAGAGTTGTGCTCTACTGATATTGAAGTCAGGTGCAGTAGAGCAGAGAGTTGTGATCTACTGGTGTAGAAGTCAGGTGCAGGAGAGCAGAGAGTTGTGCTCTACTGGTGTAGAAGTCAGGTGCAGGAGAGCAGAGAGTTGTGCTCTACTGGTGTAGAAGTCAGGTGCAGGAGAGCAGAGAGTTGTGCTCTACTGGTGTAGAAGTCAGGTGCAGGAGAGCAGAGAGTTGTGCTCTACTGGTGTAGAAGTCAGGTGCAGGAGAGCAGAGAGTTGTGCTCTACTGGTGTAGAAGTCAGGTGCAGGAGAGCAGAGAGTTGTGCGCTACTGGTGTAGAAGTCAGGTGCAGGAGAGCAGAGAGTTGTGATCTACTGGTGTAGAAGTCAGGTGCAGGAGAGCAGAGAGTTGTGATCTACTGGTGTAGAAGTCAGGTGCAGGAGAGCAAAGAGTTGTGATCTACTGGTGTAGAAGTCAGTTGCAGGAGAGCAAAGAGTTGTGCTCTACTGGTGTAGAAGTCAGGTGCAGGAGAGCAGAGAGTTGTGCTCTACTGATATTGAAGTCAGGTGCAGTAGAGCAGAGAGTTGTGATCTACTGGTGTAGAAGTCAGGTGCAGGAGAGCAGAGAGTTGTGCTCTACTGGTGTAGAAGTCAGGTGCAGGAGAGCAGAGAGTTGTGCTCTACTGGTGTAGAAGTCAGGTGCAGGAGAGCAGAGAGTTGTGCGCTACTGGTGTAGAAGTCAGGTGCAGGAAAGCAGAGAGTTGTGCTCTACTGGTGTAGAAGTCAGGTGCAGGAGAGCAGAGAGTTGTGCTCTACTGGTGTAGAAGTCAGGTGCAGGAGAGCAGAGAGTTGTGCTCTACTGATATTGAAGTCAGGTGCAGTAGAGCAGAGAGTTGTGATCTACTGGTGTAGAAGTCAGGTGCAGGAGAGCAGAGAGTTGTGCTCTACTGGTGTAGAAGTCAGGTGCAGGAGAGCAGAGAGTTGTGCTCTACTGGTGTAGAAGTCAGGTGCAGGAGAGCAGAGAGTTGTGCGCTACTGGTGTAGAAGTCAGGTGCAGGAGAGCAGAGAGTTGTGCTCTACTGGTGTAGAAGTCAGGTGCAGGAGAGCAGAGAGTTGTGCTCTACTGATATTGAAGTCAGGTGCAGTAGAGCAGAGAGTTGTGATCTACTGGTGTAGAAGTCAGGTGCAGGAAAGCAGAGAGTTGTGCTCTACTGGTGTAGAAGTCAGGTGCAGGAAAGCAGATAGTTGTGCTCTACTGGTGTAGAAGTCAGGTGCAGGAGAGCAGATAGTTGTGCTCTACTGGTGTAGTTGTCAGGTGCAGGAGAGCAGAGAGTTGTGCTCTACTGGTGTAGAAGTCAGGTGCAGGAGAGCAGAGAGTTGTGCTCTACTGGTATTGAAGTCAGGTGCAGTAGAGCAGAGAGTTGTGATCTACTGGTGTAGAAGTCAGGTGCAGGAGAGCAGAGAGTTGTGATCTACTGGTGTAGAAGTCAGGTGCAGGAGAGCAGAGTTGTGATCTACTGGTGTAGAAGTCAGGTGCAGGACAGCAGAGAGTTGGGATCTACTGGTGTAGAAGTCAGGTGCAGGAGAGCAGAGAGTTGGGATCTACTGGTGTAGAAGTCAGGTGCAGGAGAGCAGAGTTGTGATCTACTGGTGTAGAAGTCAGGTGCAGGAGAGCAGAGAGTTGGGATCTACTGGTGTAGAAGTCAGGTGCAGGAGAGCAGAGAGTTGTGATCAGGCGAACACTTTATTCGTCACAAGCAAACAACAGACGGACGCAACAGTGTCCTACAAACCTCCAGCCAAAAGGCAAAAGTGCAAAGCGCGACAAAGTCACAAAATAAGCAAAAATGTTTAACAATTAAACATACTCCGGGTTGAAACATCTGGGGGAAAAACCAGCTAGGCGCATCAATACAAAAACATGTAACAAAACAATCCCTCACAAAGACATGGGGGGAACAGAGGAAGATATATATGCAGTTGATTAGGAAATGTGAACTAGGTGTGGAACAAGACAAAACAAATGGAACAATGAAAAATGGAGCGGCTGTCACACTCTGACCTTAGTTCCTTTGTTTTGTCTTTTGTTTTAGTATGGTCAGGGTGTGAGTTGGGTGGGTTGTCTATGTTCGTTTGTCTATGATTTTCTATTTCTGTGTTTGGCCTGGTATGGTTCTCAATCAGAGGCAGCTGTCAATCGTTGTCCCTGATTGAGAACCATATTTAGGTAGCCTGTTTTCCATTGTGTTTTGGGAGTGTTTATTTCCTGTTTAGTGTTTTTCATTCACCTTATGGGACTGTTAGTTTGTCATTTGTTGTTTTGTTTAGTGTTCAGTTATTGTATTAAAAACATGAACACTTACCACGCTGCGCTTTGGTCCTCACCTTCTTCCACCACAGACAACCGTTACAGCGGCGATGGCTAGAAGGACGGTGACGTCGACCGCCGAACAAGGAGGGGAGCCGACTTCAGCGGAAGTTGTGACAATATGTTATTTTACACAACTTTTTTGAGCATAACTATGTGCCAATAACTATGGACCCAGTGTACATGGTTCTTTGGTTGAAGGGTTCATTTATAACCATTCTCTTTTACACAAACAACCATACAATTCTGAAAATTAATTAGCTATTTTGAAAAAAATGTGAAGAGTGCATTGGGCGCATTTACAACCTTCAATACATTTAAAAAATTCAGTTTCAGGGTTTTCATCTGACAATGACTAAATTGTATTTCTCTGCTACAGCATTGGTGTTACGACAGCCTTGAATCCTTCTCCTACAATTTCTTCGGCCTGTGGAAATCTATTTAACAAAATAAAAAAATCCCAAAATCGTTATATTAATCTGGAGTCTCAATCCACCGCATCCTCCGATATCGCCCTTCCGCCCTTCCGCCCTTCCGCGTCTGCAGTGAAAGGTGGCAGAGCTAGATCAGTGTTTGTCAGACCATGAGACATCCTCCGATACCCTTCTGCGTCTGCAGTGAAAGGTGGCAGAGCTAGATCAGTGTTTGTCAGACCATGAGACATCCTCCGATACCCTTCTGCGTCTGCAGTGAAAGGTGGCAGAGCTAGATCAGTGTTTATCAGACCATGATGCATCCTGAAAATCGGTCTTCTCACGAAAACGTCTAGTGTCAAAACGGCCTATAAACTGTTATGACCCCTCTGTGGAAAAATGAGACTCTCACAAACACGATGTTCTCCTTTTTGCACTACGGCCCACTGAAGAGTCACAGGGACTCGTCTGAAGTCCTTACAGCCTCACAGCCTCTTCGGCCTAACAGTTTGGGCACACACTGATATGACCCCTCTGTGGAAAGGTGGGTATCTCACGAATATGTACGTCGGTCGAGACTAATCGGAAGATCCCTGGTACCAATTTTTTTGTATTAATGGAGGTACATATGGAGCTATTTTAGGAACTAAACTAAGGTGTTAAATAGATGTAAAAAAAAAATTGTGTATATATATATATATATATATATATATATATATTTTTTTTTTTTACATCTATTTAACACCTTAGATTAGTTTGTGTGTATATATATATATATATATATATATATACACACATGTATTTATTTTTTCCATCTATTTAACACATGTATATATATATATATATATACACACATTTATTATCTATTTAACACATATATATATATATATATATATATATATATATATACACACATTTATTTATTTTTTCCATCTATTTAACACATATATCTATATATATATATATATATACACACACATTTATTATCTATTTAACACATATATCTATATATATATATATATACACACATTTATTATCTATTTAACACATATATCTATATATATATATATATACACACATTTATTATCTATTTAACACATATATCTATATATACAGTGCCTTGCGAAAGTATTCGGCCCCCTTGAACTTTGCGAGTTCAGTATCTCGGACCTGCCTGGTGTGTTCCTTGTTCTTCATGATGCTCTCTGCGCTTTTAACGGACCTCTGAGACTATCACAGTGCAGGTGCATTTATACGGAGACTTGATTACACACAGGTGGATTGTATTTATCATCATTAGTCATTTAGGTCAACATTGGATCATTCAGAGATCCTCACTGAACTTCTGGAGAGAGTTTGCTGCACTGAAAGTAAAGGGGCTGAATAATTTTGCACGCCCAATTTTTCAGTTTTTGATTTGTTAAAAAAGTTTGAAATATGCAATAAATGTCGTTCTACTTCATGATTGTGTCCCACTTGTTGTTGATTCTTCACATAAAAATACAGTTTTATATCTTTATGTTTGAAGCCTGAAATGTGGCAAAAGGTCGCAAAGTTCAAGGGGGCTGAATACTTTCGCAAGGCACTGTATATATATAGTATCCTGATCTTTATTATATCTCTCAGATAGAGGACAGACACTTCAGAACAAACTTCATTTAGATTTTTTGGGAGACTGTTGTTCCATGTACTGAATCTGTTATTCAATGCGTTTCAATTGGCTAATAGCAGTAATGGCAAATTCAACGTTTCATCCAATCCTTTTTCAAATGCATTTTCTAATACTACTTAAGGGCCCTTAAGATTCTAAATCAAATAGCTAAATGGTCCTTGGTATGACCTTTATAAAACAATTCCATATAGCTCAGTAGAACACCCCTCCCTCCTGCCGGCTTAGACAGTGCTTAGACTCTAGACGCTTAAAAAGTGGTTTCTTTCTGTTGGGTGCTGTAAAAGAGATGGTTCAGTGAACTGAACTGCAGTCATGTGGCACTCATGTTACCTAACTTCACCTAGTGTAGCTATTGACACAAATGTGTCTTACTAGGCAAAGATTTGTGGAGCTATGAACATACCCTGTGGGAAGAAAATCTCATTAATATTTCATGTATGTTCCTCCTTTGTGTCCTAGTTTGTCCTTTACTGTATACAGTGTCGTCATAACACATAGTGATGGGACTAGTGACAAGTTGACAAAAATACCTTAAGGGCCCTTGGTAACAAGCCAACAAAGACAAAATCAACAGACTGGTACCCTACCACCCTGACTAGATAAATGTACCTTCACTAATTGTATTTGAGTTCCCCTGCATTAGAGGCATGATGATCGCTGTGTAAGAGGAGCAAAACATACATTCCCACTCAGGTTTAGTTGTAGAAGTGGAATTTTCACATGATTCCAAGAGTACCCAGTATCTAGGGATCGGAACAGACTTAAAAGGCATCATTACACATGCAGCGAGACCACACTTACAATGAGAGATGTTTTTCATAGGAAAAACGTTGCAGTCTGTCGGGAGATTTTAGACGATAGTTAAGTCTATATTTGAATTGTATACATTTTTGATATCATCTTTATTTAATTAAGCTAGTCAGTTAAGATAAAAATTTGTATTTACAATGACGGCCTACACCAGCCAAACCCTAACCAGGACGACGCTGGGCCAATTGTGCTCTGCCCTGTTGGACTCCCAATCATAGCTGGGTGTGATACAGCCCAGAATAAAACCGGGGTCTGTAGTGATAGAATCCTGTAGGGATTCTTTAAGAAAACATTTAAGAAATTCCACGAAGTTGTGAACAGTGATACTAAAATTACAGATGAATATTAATTATGGACTTAAACTTCTGTTGGAATATTCAGAAAAGGTGTTGTTGGTTTAATATTTTTTTTTTTTTTTATTAAATAAAAAATGTATTATATACTGTATGTATATACACTGCTCAAAAAAATAAAGGGAACACTTAAACAACACATTGTAACTCCAAGTCAATCACACTTCTGTGAAATCAAACTGTCCACTTAGGAAGCAACACTGATTGACAATCAATTTCACATGCTGTTGTGCAAATGGAATAGACAACAGGTGGAAATTATAGGTTCTGTAGGTGGGGGACCACAGACCACTTCTCAGTTCCTATGATTCCTGGCTGATGTTTTGGTCAATTTTGAATGCTGGCGGTGCATTCACTCTAGTGGTAGCATGAGACGGAGTCTACAACCCACACAAGTGGCTCAGGTAGTGCAGCTCATCCAGGACGGCACATCAATGCGAGATGTGGCAAGAAGGTTTGCTGTGTCTGTTAGCGTAGTATCCAGAGCATGGAGGCGCTACCAGGAGACAGGCCAGTACATCAGGAGACGTGGAGGAGGCCGTAGGAGGGTAACAACCTAGCAGCAGGACCCCTACCTCCGCCTTTGTGCAAGGAGGAGCAGGAGGAGCACTGCCAGAACCCTGCAAAATGACCTCCAGCAGGCCACAAATGTGCATGTGTCTGCTCAAACGGTCAGAAACAGACTCCATGAGGGTGGTATGAGGGCCCGACGTCCACAGGTGGGAGCCCAACACCGTGCAGGACGTTTGGCATTTGCCAGAGAACACCAAGATTGGCAAATTCGCCACTGGCGCCCTGTGCTCTTCACAGATGAAAGCAGGTTCACACTGAGCACATGTGACAGACGTGACAGTCTGGAGACGCTGTGGAAAACGTTCTGCTGCCTGCAACATCCTCCAGCATGACCGATTTGGTGGGTCAGTCATGGTGTGGGGTGGCATTTCTTTGGGGTGCCGCACAGCCCTCCATGTGCTCGCCAGAGGTAGCCTGACTGCCATTAGGTACCGAGATGAGATCCTCAGACCCCTTGTGAGACCATATGCTGGTGTGGTTGGCCCTGGGTTCCTCCTAATGCAAGACAATGCTAGACCTCATGTGGCTGGAGTGTGTCAGCAGTTCCTGCAAGAGGAAGGCATTGATGCTATGGACTGGCCCACCCGTTCCCCAGACCTGAATCCAATTGAGCACATCTGGGACATCATGTCTCGCTCCATCCACCAACGCCACGTTGCACCACAGACTGTGCAGGAGTTGGCGGATACTTTAGTCCAGGTCTGGGAGGAGATCCCTCAGGAGACCATCCTCCAGCTCATCAGGAGCATGCTCATGTGTTGTAGAGAGATCATACAGGCACGTTGAGGCCACACACACTACTGAGCCTCATTTTGACTTGTTTTAAGGACATTACATCAAAGTTGGATCAGCCTGTAGTGTGGTTTTCCACTTTAATTTTGAGTGTGACTCCAATCCAAATCCAGACCTCCATGGGTTGATACATTTGATTTCCTTTGATAATTTTTGTGTGATTTTGTTGTCAGCACATTCAACTATGTAATGAAAAAAGTATTCAATAAGAATATTTCATTCATTCAGATCTAGGATGTGTTATTTTAGTGTTCCCTTTATTTTTTTGAGCAGTGTATGTGGCATCTTTTCCAGACCAAAGAATTGGGAAAGCTAACTAATTACATGTGGGCTAAGATGCTAATATTTTATTTTTGCTGAAGGAGAAACAGAAAAAGATAGCATTAGGATTACGGATCACATAGTCTAATTTAAAGTGAGAATGTAGCATGTCCTCCTGACAACATTTATGCTAAATATAATATAATACTGAACAAAAATATAAAAATGCAACATAAAACAATTTCAAAGACTTGACTAAGTTACAGTTCATGGAAGGAAATCAATCAATTAAATTAAATAAATTAGGCCCTAATCTATGGATTTCCCATGACAGGGCAGGGGCACCGCCATGGTTGGGCCTGAGAGGCTTGAGTGGCTTTTTATTGTCCCCAGCACAAGGTGCACCTGTGTAATGATCATGCTGTTTAATCAGCTTCTTGATATGCCACACATGTCAGATGGATGGAGTATCTTGGCAAGGGAGAAATGCTCACTAACAGTTAAAAATGTTGTGTTTATATATATTTTTGGTGTAGATTACAAAACTTTATCCAGTAAAGTTGAAAAAGGCCACATCCAAACAGAGAGTCCCTTGGATGAGTGAGGAAACTAATAAATTTAAGAGAAATTGCAGAAAAGTAGAGTGGAAGTGGAGAAAGTCAAAATTGCAGGTCCATAATAACATTCTGAGCGAGCAATATGTAGCCCAGCCTACCACGCAAAGGCACTGGAGTTATTGTCCCTGGTTGACCCAGATAATGCTCAGTAAAGTGCTATCTACCTTTTCGATTCTATCCCGACCACCTTCAAAACAGTTTTTAATTGCATATCTGAAGATATGCAAGTTATTATGAATCTCTGTTCACAGGCACTTTCCCCACTGCAATAAACAAGAAAAGTAATCTAAATTCTTCAGCTCTTAGCAATTTTCTCCAACCTTTACATTCTTTAGCAAAATTCTGGATAAATTGGTTTTCAAACAGTCACCTCTATTTTTGAAATATTCCAATCTTGTTTTCTTGCCCACCACAGCACAGATACAGCCTTAGTTAAAGTGGCAAATGATCTGAGAGCCAACACAGATGCCAAACAGCTCTCTGTCTTTGTACACTTGGATTTATGTGCTGCATTCGACAAGGTTGTACATAATGTCTGGACAGACTGGAGTGGTGGCCTCTCCGGTCCAGTTCTAAATTGGTTTAGGAAACATTTAACTGGTCGAGAGTTTTTTGTCAACCTTGGTGAACATAACACATATCACATGTTCTGTTCTATAAGATTAGATTTTGGGTCCGATAATGTTCAGTTTATACTGTATCTCACCCCTGATTCTCTTCTGGGCTTGTCAAGTGCGCCACAATCAATTGATCCATAACATATACTATAGGCTATATGAAGAATATGCTCGGAGAAGCACAGGGAAAATATTAAAATATTTTTTAAATACCTCCTTCCCGCGTTTTTGCACTGCTGAGATGGTGTATATGTACTCAGGGGGCTCCCGAGTGGCGCAGCGGTCTAAGGCACAGCATCTCAATGCTAGAGGCATCACTACAGACCCTGGTTCGATTCCAGGCTGTATCACAACCGGCCGTGATTTAGAGTCCCATATGGCGGTGCACAATTGGTCCAACATTGTCAGGGTTAGGGTTTGGCCGGTGTAGGCCGTCATTGTAAATAAAAATGTGTTCTTAATTAACCTACTTGCCTAGTTAATTAAACACTAAATAAAAAATATATATAAAACTAGATTACACTGCATTATAAACTGGGTGGTTCGAGCCCTGAATGCTGATTGGCTGACAGTCGTAATATTTCAGAACATATACCACGGTATAACAAAAGTAATATTTTATTGCTCTAATTAAACTTTTTGGGATAGGAGGCAGCATTTAAACTTTTGGATCAATAGCGTGCCCAGAGTGAACTGCCTCCTACTCTGTCCCAGATGCTAATATATGCATATTATTATTAGTATTGGATAGAAAACACTCAGTTTTAGAAACAATTTGAATGATGTTTGTGATTATAACAGAACTCATATGGCAGGTGAAAACTTGAGAAAAATCCAACCAGGAAGTGTGACATCTGGGGTTTGTAGTTTTTCAAAAGCTTGTGCTACCGAATACACATTGAGATATGGATGTGGTTGCACTTCCTAGGGCTTCCACTAGATGTCAACCGTCTTTAGAAACTGGTTTGAGGATTCTACTATAAAGGAGGGGCTCTTTGAGTCAGTGGTCTGGCAGAGAGCCTTGGTCTCATGATGCACGCTCCCGACAGAGTTAATTCTCATTCCAGTGCTTTTCTGAAACAAAGGAATTCTCCGGTTGGAACGTTATTGATGTTTTATGTTAAAAACATCCTAAAGATTGATTCCATACATCGTTTGACATGTTTCTAAAGGACTGTAACAGAAGTTTTTGAGTTTTTGTCTGGACGAAATGCTCACGCATCATGAAGATGGATTACTGGGCTGAACACGCTAACAACAAGTGGCTATTTGGGCATAAATGGTGGAACTTTATGAAACAAATCAGTCATTTATTGTCGAACTGGGATTCCTGGGAGTGCCTTCTGATGAAGATCATCAAAGGTAAGTGAATATTTATGGTGTTGCTTCTAACTTTGTTGATTCCAAAATGGAGGATTTTCCTCTGGTTGTTTTGGGTTCTGAGCGCCGTTCTCAGATTATGCTTTTTCCGTAAAGTAAAAAAGAAGTTGGAGAAGTCTATCTTTAATTCTGTGAACAACACTTGTATCTTTTATCAATGTTTATTATGATTATTTCTGCAAAATCACCGGATGTTTTGGAATCAAAACATTACTGCACGTAAGGCGCCAATGTAAACTGAGATTTTTGGATATAATATGCACATTATCAAACAAAACATACATGTATTGTGTAACATGATGTCCTATGAGTGTCATCTGATGAAGATCATCAAAGGTTAGTGATTAAATTGTATCTATATTTCTGCTTTTTGTGACTCCTAATCTTTGGCTGGAAAAATGGATGTGTGTTTTTTCGACTTGGCTATGACCTAACATAATCATATGTTGTGATTTAACTGTAAAGCATTTTTTAAATCTGGCACGATGTGTAGATTAACTAGATGTTTTTCTTTCATTTGCTGTATTGGACTTGTTAATGTGTGAAAGTTACATATTTCAAAAAAATATTTTTGAATTTTGCGTGCTGCCTTTTCAGTGGAATGTTGTCGAGCGGTGCGCTAGAAAGCTTAAGTTGGTAAAATTTTTATAATAACAATAAGACACCTCAGGGGATTGTGGTATATGGCCGGTATACTATGGCTAAGGATTCTGCAACCCCCGTGCTTCACGGTTGGGATGGTTTTCTTCAGCTTGCAAGCCTCCCCCTTTTTCCTCCAAACATAACGATGGTCATTATGGCCAAAGAGTTCTGTTTTTGTTTCATCAGACCAGAGGACATTTCTCCAAAAAGCTAAATCTTTGTCCCCATGTGTAGTTACAAACCGTAGTCTGCCTTTTTTAAGGAGATTTTGAAGCAGTGGCTTCTTCCTTGCTAAGCGGCCTTTCAGGTTATGTCGATATAGATACTTTTGTACCTGTTTCCTCCAGCATCTTCACAAGGTCCTTTGCTGTTGTTCTGGGATTGTTTGCACTTTTAGCATCAAAGTACGTTCCTTCCTCCTCGAGTCTCCTTCCTGAGCGGTATGATGGCTGCGTGGTCCCATGCTGTTAATACTTGCATACTCTTGTTTGTACAGATGAACGTGGTACCTTCAGGCATTTGGAAATTGCTCCCAAGGATGAACCAGACTTGTGGAGGTCTACAATTTTCTTTCCAAGGTCTTGGCTGATGTCTTTTGATTTTCCCATGATGTCAAGCAAAGAGGAACTGAGTATGAAGGTAGGCCTTGAAATACATCCACAGGTACACCTCTAATTGACTCAAATGATGTCAATTAGTCGATCAGAAGCTTCTAAAGCCATGAAATAATTTCCTGGAATTGTCCAAGCTGTTTAAAGGCACAGTCAACTTACTGTATGTAAACCTCTGACCCACTGGAATTGTGATACAGTGAATTGTAAGTGAAATAATGTCTGTAAACAATTGTTGGAAAAATTATTACTTGTGTCATGCACAAATTAGATGTCCTAATCCACCTGTCATGTCAGATTTTGAAATTATGCTTTACAGCGAAAGCAATCCAAGCGTTTGTAAGTTTATCGATCGCACGATAAAACATTAAGTACACTTAGCATCAGGTAGCTCGGTCACGAAAATCAGAAAAGCAATCAAATTAATCGTTTACCTTTGATAATCTTCGGATGTTTTCACTCACGAGACTCTCTGTTACACAACAAATGTTCCCTTTGTTCCATAAACATTATTTTTAGATCCAAAAAACCTCTGTTTGTTTGTCGCGTTATGTTCAGAAATCCATGCACAAATTAGATGTCCTAACCGACTTGCCAAAACTTGCCAAAACTTGCCAAAACTATAGTTTTAATAAGACATTTGTGGAGTGGTTTAAATCAAATCAAATCAAATCAAATATATGACTCCAACCTAAGTGTATATGAACTTCCGACTTCAACTGTACATACACCTAAAATTCTAACAGCTTTTTTAAAATAGAGTAATTAATTGTCTGAAAATATAGTTACATTTATTTTTGTAAGGTAAGAAAAGGTGGTGTTTAAAAAAAAAAAATTATATGAAACTTGGCGAAAAGAATAATGAAATGAATTACATAAAAATGTTTCAGCTTATTTCTATCGTAGGTTAAAAAAATCCAAGCAGTATTTCTCTCCACAATAGTGTAAAATATTAATAAATGTGTTCAATTATAAATCCACTGATCCACTGACAATTTCCTTACATTAATACAATAACCAAAAAGACGTATTACAAAAGGTACAATTTGAATTCATGTTTTCCTTTAACTTCTTCATATAGTGGTTGGTAGGATAATATTTATTAGCAATTTTAAAGGAAACTTCCTACATTTTGTAAACAAGTAGGCATGTGTGGCACATCCAAACTTTTTTCCAACAGTTTAAGGTATAAATAAGGTATAGATACAATTTTGACAGGTGTATTACATACTGAGTAAGGAGGTGATGGCAATCGGTTTGCCCTACATGCTAACCAGCTATACGTGCTAAAGTCAAGAGCACAAAACTTTCAACCAACCTTGGCTTGGCGATGCGGTCTTCGTCCTCGATTTGACGAAACAGGAGTCTCCATGTCCATGTCCAGTTGTAGGGGTCCGTTTAAAAATGCTCTTATTAAAATAAATAGTTTTTTTCTCTATGAATTAATCCAACAGTGTGCACCACCATTTTATCTATTTCAAGTCTCCTGTCATTGATTGAGACAGGTGAACAAGACTACTTAAATTCTATCAGCATGTTGATTGGTGAAAGTCCACCTCAAAGTGCCGCATGTCATGACGACAGACACCTGTATCGATCAATGAGAAAATACTTGAAATAGACAAGATGGCGGTGTACACATCGTGGGATAACTTCTTGGAGCAAAAAACTGAGTGTTTCCTAAATTCAAACTGACCCCCTGCAACTGGACACGGACATTTTATGAGTCTCCTGTTTCCACGAATCGAGGATGAAGACAGCATGGCCAAGGATGGTCGAAGATTATGTTCTACACCAAGCAGTACCTATCCTGTAACTCCCAGTAATGGATATCAAAAATCTCTGGTGTGACAATATGAAGCGAAGAGAACTGGTAATCAGCAGATGATGGGAGAGGTGGTCATGATGAACTTGCCATTCCAAAGAAAAATCCAGTAAGTTCAGGGTACACTTGTACAGCTTTTGGAAGATTGTTGTCATGATCAAACTACCATTCAGCTCCTCTTGAGTAATATTCTGCTTGAAATTCAGCATAATGTCCAATCCATTGAGAGGGATAAAGTTCACGGGATATAGTTCTGCTACAATGACAAAAAGGTTAAGGAATTGTGTTTCTCTCCAAGAATCCACTCCAGAAAAGAAGCCCAGGCACCACACGATATTGTCTGTAAGACAAAAGAAGATAAAAACTGTATCTCCATTGCATAGTTTGAATAACAGTTGAACTGTGTTAGCATAGCACCATTAGGGTAGACTAGTTGAACATGCATACTTGTGCATAGGCACAGTGAGTACATTTAGAACACTATCCAATCAAACTTTATATGTCACATGCGCCGAATACAACAGTTAGTTGAGGTAATTTGTACATGTAGGTAGGGGTGAAGTGACTGTGCATAGATAATAAGCAGCGAGTAGCAGCAGTGTACAAACACATGGAGAGGGGGGAGGGTCAATGTAATAGTCCGGAGGGCCATTTGATTAATTGTTCAGCAGTCTTGTGGCTTCCGGGTAGAAGCTGTTAACTTGTTATGGCTGCAATCCCGATAGCGGGATAATTGTTATCAACAACCGCTGAATAGCATAGCGCACCATACAATACATATTACTATAAATATTTATATTCATGAAATCACAAGTGGAATATAGGAAAACACAGCTTAGCCTTTTGTTAATCCACCTGTCATGTCAGATTTTGAAATTATGCTTTACAGCGAAAGCAATCCAAGCGTTTGTAAGTTTATCGATCGCACGATAAAACATTAAGTACACATAGCATCAGGTAGCTCGGTCACGAAAATCAGAAAAGCAATCAAATTAATCGTTTACCTTTGATAATCTTCGGATGTTTTCACTCACGAGACTCTCTGTTACACAACAAATGTTCCCTTTGTTCCATAAAAATTATTTTTAGATCCAAAAAACCTCTGTTTGTTTGTCGCGTTATGTTCAGAAATCCACAGGAAAGAGCGGTCATGACAATGCAGACAAATTCCAAAAAGTTTCCATAATGTCCACAGAAACATGTCAAACGTTTTTTATAATCAATCCTCAGGTTGTTTTTAAAATATATAATCGTTAATATACCAACCGCAAATGTCTTTCACAGTCGGAGAGGGAAAAGCAATACCTATCCAAACACTTTAGCGTGAGCAAAACTCATGTGACCACTTGACGCAATGTTATCGTTCTGGCTCATTTTTCAAAATAAAAGCCTGAAACTATGTCTGAAGACTGACACCTTGAGGAAGAGATAGGAAAAGGAATCTGGTTCATATCCCTTTAAATGGAGCAAAGGGAGGCTATGGAACATGGAGTTTTCAAAATAGAAGCCACTTCCTGCTTTGATTTTCCTCAGGGTTTCGCCTGCAATATCAGTTCTGTTATACTCACAGACAATATTTTGACAGTTTTGGAAACTTTTGTGTTTTCTATCCAATACTACTAATAATATGCATATATTAGCAACTGAGACTGAGGAGCTGGCCGTTTACAATGGGCACCTTTTCATCCAAGCTACTCAATACGGCCCCTGCAGCCATAACAAGTTAAGGAGCCTTTTGGTCCTAGACTTTGTCGCTCCGGTACCGCTTGCCGTGCGCAAGCAGAGTAAACAGTCTGACTTGGGTGACTGGAGTCTCTGATAGGTCCTGGATGGCAGAAAGCTTGGCCCCAGTGATGTACTGGGCCATACTCACTACACTCTGTAGCGCCTTACGGTCAGATGCCGAGCAGTTGCCATACCAGGCGGTGATGCAAAGGGTCAGGATGCTCGCAATGGTGCAGCTGTAGAACTTTTTCAGGATCTGGGGACCCATGCCAAATCTTTTTAGTCTCCTGAGGGTGAAAAGGTTTTGTCTTGGTGTGTTTGGACCATGATAGTTTGTTGGTGATGTGGACACCAAGGAACTTGAAACTCTCGACCCGCTCCACTACATCCCCACTGATGTTAATGGGGTCCTGTTCAGCCTGCCTTTTCCTGTAGTCCACGATCAGCTCCTTTGTCTTGCTCACATTGAGGGAGAGGTTGTTGTCCTGGCACGACACTGCCAGTTCTCTGACCTCCTCCCGATAGGGTGTCTCGTCGTTGTCGGTGATCAGACCTACAACTGTTGTGTCGTCAGTAAACCGAATGACGGTGTTGGAATCTAGCCTAATAGAAATCAATATGGCATAACCGTCAACCTTTGCACAGTGACCAGAATGTACAAATGTACCTAGGTAGGTAGGCAGACAGTAACTAGCTACAGCCATTTCTAACAGGCATGCTGAGGTAAATATTTTTTATAGCAAAAGTAGCTTGTCAGTATTAGAGATATTTAAACGGTTGTATTATTGTTTCTCCCCGTTGTTAGTCAGTAAACTTAGCTAGCTTGATTGATATCCAATAAGTGTTATTTACATCTATTTGGAATCCTATCTTGCATCATGTGGGGTGGCAGGGTAGCCTAGTGGGACTAGTAACCGGAAGGTTGCAAGTTCAAACCCCCGAGCTGACAAGGTACAAATCTGTCGTTCTGCCCCTGAACAGGCAGTTAACCCACTGTTCCTCGGCCGTCATTAAAGATGAGAATTTGTTCTTCACTGACTTGCCTGGTTAAATAAAGGTAATATTGAAATGCATCAACGGTCATAATCTTAACCAATGTCAACTATGTACATAGCTATTAAAACGATTTACAGTTGCTGATGTTACACATTTGCTGAAAAAGTAAAAAACAGGAGGCCTGGCGCATATTAACAAGTTAGCAGGTGCCAGGCTAACTAGCTAGCCAACTCAGGTCATGTGCTAAAATTTGCTGGTACACCTAGCTTTAGATGGCTGGTCATAACATTATGTCTTGCTGTTTAGTAGCCATATGTATGACTAAAAGGAGTATGACTACAAATGAGATACAATAGATCTCCGATTGTAAAACCTCTTCTATTTTTGTCAACGATTTGGCTAGCTGTAGTTGTTTAGCTAACTTAGCTAGCTAGACTAGCTAACTGGGTACCTACCTAGCTACCTAAGTTAGCGAACAGCAAAAATAATTAGATTTCCCCCCACTGTAACACAGAGGTATTTTAGCCAGCAATACACAACATGGATTTCCTTTGATTAACTGAAGTTAATTTGCTAGCTAGGTGGCTTGCAGGAAAAATAGCTACTGTATTTGTCATCTACCCTCTTGGTGCTGGCATTGGCTGTAGATTCTAGCTATATCGAACTCTTTGTTGTGAATCCCCTACAATATATTCCATTAGATACATGTGGGGTTGAATGTCAGCATGTAGCTAATAGATGTACCATCTTCAGATTCTTGTTGCATTGTGCATTGTTTTTTCACTTTTGAAGGATTGTGTTAGTGTCCGCTTCCCTTTCAAGAAGCCTGCCATGGGGGAGTGATGGGGCAAGAGCACGAAGCCACACCCTACGCGAGTTGTATTCTTTCACAGACGGGAAGAAAATGTGTCAGCTCGTATATTAAACAAGGAATCCGCTGACAGGAACGCTGAAAGATGTCCAATGGCTCTAACGAACAAGAACAACCATATCTACACACCCAGAAACGTATAGGGTGGTCAGTGTAACTTAGAGCCTTCGTCTAATGCCACAAAGCAGGACTACATTATTACACCCCTCCCCCCCCCCCCCAAAGCTGTCAAACAGGGTGTATCATTCAACGCGCAAAGCCACACCTGCCTTCCTCCTGTGCAATTATGTGTGAAACACATCTCACTGACCTAGAAATGCCTCAGACATGATGAAAATAAGCCCAGATTCCCTCAGGGTGAAATTCCCCTTTATATTCAGGCTATAACACAAAAGAATGTGGACAAGTCAAGGGTGAGGAATACTTTCTGAAGGCACTGTAAAGTGTAAAACAGTTCATTTGACTCAAGGTCTTTCCATTCCAAAATAAAGTTTGATGGATGGATTTGAAACTGTAGGGCCAGGAATAAATACATCAACCTTGGTAATACAGTGGTTGCTCAACTAAATGTTTTGAGATTGTGTTGCGGGATTTAGAGGTCATTTGCGGTTTAGTATGGAACCCTGTGTCACTGCAGAATGCTGGCCTTCAAGGCAGAGTTGCAAAGAAAAAGCCATATCTCAGACTGGCCAATAAAAATGAAGATGGGCAAAAGAACACAGTCACTGGATTTAGGAACTCTGCCAAGAAGGCCAACATCCCGGAGTCGCCTCTTCACTGTTGTCAATGAGACTAGTGTTTTGCAGGTACTATTTAATGAAGCTGCCAGTTGACGATTTGTCAAGAGTTTGTTTCTCAAACTAGACACTCTAGTATACTTGTCCTCATGCTCAGTTGTGCACTGGGGCCTCCCACCCCTCTTTCTATTCTGTTTAGAGCCAGTTTGCGCTGTTCTGTGAAGGAAGAAGTACACAGCACGGTACGAGATCTTCAGTTTCTTGGCAAATTTCTCACAGGGAATAGCCTTAATTTTTCAGAACAAGAATACACTGACGTGTTTCAGAAGAAATACATTTGTTTCTAGCCAATTTTGAGCCTGTAATCGAATCTACAAATGCTGATGCTCCAGATACTCAACTTGTCTAAAGAAGGTAAGTTTTATTGCTTCTTTATTCAGAACAACCGTTTTCAGCTGTGCTAACATAATTGCAAACAGGTTTTCTAATAATCAATTAGCTTTTTAAAAATGACAAACTTGGATTAGCTAACACAACATGCCAGGAGTGATGGTTGCTGAAAAGGGGCCTCTGAAGGCCAATGTAAATATTCCATAAAAAATCCATTGTTTCCAGCTACAATGGGCAATTACAACATTAACAATGTCTACACTATATTTCTGTATTAAATCAATTTGATGTTGTTTAATGGACAAAAAAATGTGTTTTTCATTCGAAAATGATGACATTTCTAAGTGACCCCAAACTTTTTAACATAAGTGCACAAATGACCCTGACCTACATGTATATTACCCTACCTACATGTATATTACCCTACATGTATATTACCCCTACATGTATATTACCCTACATGTATATTACCCTACATGTATATTACCCCTACATGTATATTACCCCTACCTACATGTATATTACCCTACATGTATATTACCCTACATGTATATTACCCCTACATGTATATTACCCCTACCTACATGTATATTACCCTACATGTATATTACCCTACATGTATATTACCCTACATGTATATTACCCTACATGTATATTACCCTACATGTATATTACCCTACATGTATATTACCCCTACCTACATGTATATTACCCTACATGTATATTACCCTACATGTATATTACCCCTACCTACATGTATATTACCCCTACCTACATGTATATTACCCTACATGTATATTACCCTACATGTATATTACCCCTACATGTATATTACCCCTACCTACATGTATATTACCCCTACATGTATATTACCCTACATGTATATTACCCTACATGTATATTTCCCCTACGTGTATATTACCCTACATGTATATTACCCTACATGTATATTTCCCCTACATGTATATTACCCTACATGTATATTACCCCTACATGTATATTACCCCTACATGTATATTACCCCTACCTACATGTAT
This sequence comes from Oncorhynchus kisutch, assembly GCF_002021735.2. Lineage (NCBI taxonomy): Eukaryota > Metazoa > Chordata > Actinopteri > Salmoniformes > Salmonidae > Oncorhynchus > Oncorhynchus kisutch. The sequence continues at coordinate 71,966,192 of NC_034178.2, forward strand.
ATTACCCTACATGTATATTACCCTACATGTATATTACCCTACATGTATATTACCCTACATGTATATTACCCTACATGTATATTACCCTACATGTATATTACCCCTACATGTATATTACCCTACATGTATATTACCCCTACATGTATATTACCCTACCTACATGTATATTACCCTACATGTATATTACCCTACATGTATATTACCCTACATTATATAACCCCTACATGTATATTAACCTACATTATCACCCTACATGTATATTACCCTACATGTATATTCACCCCTACATGTATATGTACCCTACATGTATATTACCCTACATGTATATTACCCCTACATGTAAGATTACCCTACATGTATATTACCACCCTACCTACATGTATATTACCCCTACCCTAACATGTATAAGTTACCCTACATGTATAGTACCCCTACCTTACATGTAAGTGACCCTACATGTATATTACCCTACATGTGTATTAACCCCTACATGTATAGTACCACCTACATGTAGATGACCCCTACCTACATGTATATTACCCTACATGTATATTACACCCTACATGTAATATTACCCCCTACATGTATATTACCCTACTGTATTACCCTACCTACATGTATATTACCCCTACCTACATTATATTACCCTACATGTATATACCCCTACATGTATATTACCACCTACCTACATGATATTAACCCCTACATGTAATATTGCCCCTACATGTATATTACCCCTACATGTATATACCCTACATGTATATTACCCCTCACATTATATATACCCCTACATGTATATTACCCTACATGTATATTACCCCTACATGTATATTACCCCTACCTACATGTATATTACCCTACATGTATATTACCCCTACCTACATGTATATTACCCTACATGTATATTACCCCTACCTACATGTATATTACCCCTACATGTATATTACCCCTACATGTATATTACCCCTACTGTATATTACCCCTACATGTATATTACCCTACATGTATATTACCCCTACCTACATGTATATTACCCTACATGTATATTACCCCTACTGTATATTACCCTACATGTATATTACCCCTACATGTATATTACCCCTACATGTATATTACCCCTACATGTATATTACCCTACATGTATATTACCCTACATGTATATTACCCTACATGTAAATTACCCTACATGTAAATTACCCTACATGTATATTACCCCTACATGTATATTACCCTACATGTATATTACCCTACATGTATATTACCCTACATGTAGATTACCCCTACATGTAGATTACCACCCCTACCTACATGTATATTACCCTACATGTAATATTACCCTACATGTATATTACCCCTACCTACATGTATATTACCCCTACATGTATATTACCCTACCTACATGTATATCCCCTACATGTATATTACCCTACATGTATATTACCCCTACATGTATATTACCCCTACATGTATATTACCCCTACATGTATATTACCCCTACTGTATATTACCCTACATGTAGATTACCCTACCATGTATATTACCCCTACCTACATGTATATTACCCTACATGTATATTACCCTACATGTATATTACCCCTACCTACATGTATATTACCCCTACCTACATGTATATTACCCCTACCTACATATATATTACCCTACATGTATATTACCCTACATGTATATTACCCTACATGTATATTACCCTACATGTATATTACCCCTACATGTATATTACCCCTACCTACATGTATATTACCCTACATGCATATTACCCCTACATGTATATTACCCTACATGTATATTACCCTACATGTATATTACCCCTACATGTATATTACCCCTACCTACATGTATATTACCCCTACATGTATATTACCCCTACCTACATGTATATTACCCCTACATGTATATTACCCCTACCTACATGTATATTACCCCTACATTTATATTACCCCTACCTACATGTATATTACCCTACATGTATATTACCCTACATGTATATTACCCTACATGTATATTACCCTACATGTATATTACCCCTACATGTATATTACCCCTACCTACATGTATATTACCCTACATGCATATTACCCCTACATGTATATTACCCTACATGTATATTACCCTACATGTATATTACCCCTACCTACATGTATATTACCCTACATGTATATTACCCCTACATGTATATTACCCTACATGTATATTACCCCTACCTACATGTATATTACCCCTACATGTATATTACCCTACATGTATATTACCCCTACATGTATATTACCCTACATGTATATTACCCTACATGTATATTACCCTACATGTATATTACCCCTACCTACATGTATATTACCCTACATGTATATTACCCTACATGTATATTACCCTACATGTATATTACCCTACATGTATATTACCCTACATTTATATTACCCCTACATGTATATTACCCTACATGTATATTACCCCTACATGTATATTACCCTACATGTATATTACCCCTACATGTATATTACCCTACATGTATATTACCCCTACATGTATATTACCCTACATGTATATTACCCTACATGTATATTACCCTACATGTATATTACCCTACATGTATATTACCCTAAATGTATATTACCCTACATGTATATTACCCTACATGTATATTACCCCTACATGTATATTACCCCTAACTACATGTATATTACCCTACATGCATATTACCCCTACATGTATATTACCCTACATGTATATTACCCTACATGTATATTACCCTACATGTATATTACCCTACATGTATATTACCCCTACCTACATGTATATTACCCCTACATGTATATTACCCTACATGTATATTACCCCTACATGTATATTACCCTACATGTATATTACCCCTACATGTATATTACCCCTACCTACATGTATATTACCCTACATGTATATTACCCTACATGTATATTACCCCTACCTACATGTATATTACCCTACATGTATATTACCCTACATGTATATTACCCTACATGTATATTACCCTACATGTATATTACCCCTACATGTATATTACCCTACATGTATATTACCCTACATGTATATTACCCCTACATGTATATTACCCCTACCTACATGTATATTACCCTACATGTATATTACCCTACATGTATATTACCCTACATGTATATTACCCTACATGTATATTACCCTACATGTATATTACCCCTACCTACATGTATATTACCCTACATGTATATTACCCTACATGTATATTACCCCTACCTACATGTATATTACCCCTACCTACATGTATATTACCCTACATGTATATTACCCTAAATGTATATTACCCCTACATGTATATTACCCCTACCTACATGTATATTACCCCTACATGTATATTACCCTACATGTATATTACCCTACATGTATATTTCCCCTACGTGTATATTACCCTACATGTATATTACCCTACATGTATATTTCCCCTACATGTATATTACCCTACATGTATATTACCCCTACATGTATATTACCCCTACATGTATATTACCCCTACCTACATGTATATTACCCTACATGTATATTACCCTACATGTATATTACCCTACATGTATATTACCCTACATGTATATTACCCTACATGTATATTACCCCTACATGTATATTACCCTCCATGTATATTACCCCTACATGTATATTACCCCTACCTACATGTATATTACCCTACATGTATATTACCCTACATGTATATTACCCCTACATGTATATTAACCCTACCTACATGTATATTACCCTACATGTATATCACCCCTACATGTATATTACCCTACATGTATATTACCCTACATGTATATTACCCCTACATGTATATTACCCTACATGTATATTACCCCTACCTACATGTATATTACCCCTACCTACATGTATATTACCCTACATGTATATTACCCCTACCTACATGTATATTACCCTACATGTATATTACCCTACATGTATATTACCCCTACATGTATATTACCCCTACATGTATATTACCCCTACCTACATGTATATTACCCCTACATGTATATTACCCTACATGTATATTACCCCTACATGTATATTACCCTACATGTATATTACCCCTACCTACATGTATATTACCCCTACCTACATGTATATTACCCTACATGTATATTACCCCTACCTACATGTATATTACCCTACATGTATATTACCCCTACCTACATGTATATTACCCCTACATGTATATTACCCCTACATGTATATTACCCCTACATGTATATTACCCTACATGTATATTACCCTACATGTATATTACCCCTACCTACATGTATATTACCCTACATGTATATTACCCCTACATGTATATTACCCTACATGTATATTACCCCTACATGTATATTACCCCTACATGTATATTACCCCTACATGTATATTACCCTACATGTATATTACCCTACATGTATATTACCCTACATGTAAATTACCCTACATGTATATTACCCCTACATGTATATTACCCTACATGTATATTACCCTACATGTATATTACCCTACATGTATATTACCCCTACATGTATATTACCCCTACCTACATGTATATTACCCTACATGTATATTACCCTACATGTATATTACCCCTACCTACATGTATATTACCCCTACATGTATATTACCCCTACCTACATGTATATTACCCTACATGTATATTACCCTACATGTATATTACCCCTACATGTATATTACCCTACATGTATATTACCCCTACATGTATATTACCCTACATGTATATTACCCTACATGTATATTACCCCTACCTACATGTATATTACCCTACATGTATATTACCCTACATGTATATTACCCCTACCTACATGTATATTACCCCTACCTACATGTATATTACCCCTACCTACATATATATTACCCTACATGTATATTACCCTACATGTATATTACCCTACATGTATATTACCCTACATGTATATTACCCCTACATGTATATTACCCCTACCTACATGTATATTACCCTACATGCATATTACCCCTACATGTATATTACCCTACATGTATATTACCCTACATGTATATTACCCCTACATGTATATTACCCCTACCTACATGTATATTACCCCTACATGTATATTACCCCTACCTACATGTATATTACCCCTACATGTATATTACCCCTACCTACATGTATATTACCCCTACATTTATATTACCCCTACCTACATGTATATTACCCTACATGTATATTACCCTACATGTATATTACCCTACATGTATATTACCCTACATGTATATTACCCCTACATGTATATTACCCCTACCTACATGTATATTACCCTACATGCATATTACCCCTACATGTATATTACCCTACATGTATATTACCCTACATGTATATTACCCCTACCTACATGTATATTACCCTACATGTATATTACCCTACATGTATATTACCCTACATGTATATTACCCCTACCTACATGTATATTACCCCTACATGTATATTACCCTACATGTATATTACCCCTACATGTATATTACCCTACATGTATATTACCCTACATGTATATTACCCTACATGATATTACCCCTACCTACATGTATATTACCCTACATGTATATTACCCTACATGTATATTACCCTACATGTAATTACCCTACATGTATATTACCCTACATTTATATTACCCCTACATGTATATTACCCTACAGTATATTACCCCTACATGTATATTACCCTACATGTATATTACCCCTACATGTATATTACCCTACATGTTATATTACCCCTACATGTATATTACCCCTACGATGTATATTACCCGTACATGTATATTACCCTACATGTATATTACCCTACATGTATATTACCCTAAATGTATATTACCCTACATGTATATTACCCTACATGTATATTACCCCTACATGTATATTACCCCTAACTACATGGTATATTACCCTACATGGCTATATTACCCCTACATGTATATTACCCTACATGTATATTACCCTACATGTATATTATACATGTTATTTACCCTACATGTATATTACCCCTACCTACATGTATATTACCCCTACATGTATATTACCCTACATGTATATTACCCCTACATGTAATTACCCTACATGTATATTACCCCTACATGTATATTACCCCTACCTACATGTATATTACCCTACATGTATATTACCCTACATGTATATTTACCCCTACCTACATGTATATTACCCACATGTATATTACCCTACATGTATATTACCCTACATGTATATTACCCCTACATGTATATTACCCCTACATGTATATTACCCTACATGTATATTACCCTACATGTATATTACCCTACATGTATATTACCTACATGTATATTACCCTACATGTATATTACCCCTACCTACATGTATATTACCCTACATGTATATTACCCCTACCTACATGTATATTACCCTACATGTATATTACCCCTACCTACATGTATATTACCCTACATGTATATTACCCTACATGTATATCCCTACATGTACCTACATGTATATTACCCTACATGTATATTACCCTACATGTATATTACCCCTACATGTATATTACCCTACATGTATATTACCCCTACATGTATATTACCCTACATGTATATTACCCTACATGTATATTACCCCTACATGTATATTACCCCTAAATGTATATTACCCCTACATGTATATTACCCCTACATGTATATTACCCTACATGTATATTACCCTACATGTATATTACCCCTACCTACATGTATATTACCCTACATGTATATTACCCTACATGTATATACCCTACATGTATATTACCCCTACCTACATGTATATTACCCTACATGTATATTACCCTACATGTATATTACCCCTACCTACATGTATATTACCCTACATGTATATTACCCTACATGTATATTACCCCTACCTACATGTCATATTACCCTACATGTATATTACCCTACATGTATATTACCCCTACTACATGTTATATTACCCTACATGTATATTACCCTACATGTATATTACCCCTACCTACATGTATATTACCCCTACCTACATGTATATTACCCTACATGTATATTACCCTACATGTATATTACCCCTACCTACATGTATATTACCCTACATGTATATTACCCCTACATGTATATACCCCTACATGTATATTACCCTACATGTATATTACCCCTACCTACATGGTATATTACCCCTACCTACATGTATATTACCCTACATGTATATTACCCCTACATGTATATTACCCCTACATGTATATTACCCTACATGTATATTACCCTACATGTATATTACCCTACATGTATATTACCCCTACCTACATGTATATTACCCTACATGTATATTTACCCTACATGTATATTACCCTACATGTATATTACCCCTACCTACATGTATATTACCCTACATGTATATTACCCCTACATGTATATTACCCCTACATGTATATTACCCTACATGTATATTACCCTACATGTATATTACCCTACATGTATATTACCCTACATGTATATTACCCCTACATGTATTTACCCTACATGTATATTACCTACATGTAATTACCCTACATGTATATTACCCTACATGTATATTACCCCTACCTACATGTATATTACCCCTACATGTATATTACCCTACATGTATATTACCCTACATGTATATTACCCCTACCTACATGTATATTACCCCTACATGTATATTACCCTACATGTATATTACCCTACATGTATATTACCCTACATGTATATTACCCTACCTACATGTATATTACCCTACATGTATATTACCCCTACCTACATGTATATTACCCCTACATGTATATACCCCTACATGTATATTACCCTACATGTATATTACCCCTACATGTATATTACCCTACATGTATATTACCCTACATGTATATTACCCTACATGTATATTACCCTACATGTATATTACCCTACATGTATATTACCCTACATGTATATTACCCCTACATGTATATTACCCCTACCTACATGTATATTACCCTACATGTATATTACCCCTACATGTATATTACCCCTACATGTATATTACCCCTACCTACATGTATATTACCCCTACATGTATATTACCCCTACCTACATGTATATTACCCTACATGTATATTACCCTACATGTATATTACCCTACATGTATATTACCCCTACTACATGTATATTACCCTACATGTATATTACCTACATGTATATTACCCTACATGTATATTACCCCTACCTACATGTATATTACCCTACATGTATATTACCCCTACCTACATGTATATTACCCCTACCTACATGTATATTACCCCTACCTACATGTATATTACCCCTACCTACATGTATATTACCCTACCTACATGTATATTACCCCTACCTACATGTATATTACCCTACATGTATATTACCCTACATGTATATTACCCCTACCTACATGTATATTACCCTACATGTATATTACCCCTACCTACATGTATATTACCCCTACCTACATGTATATTACCCCTACCTACATGTATTTACCCCTACTACATGTATATTACCCTACCTACTGTTATTACCCTACATGTATATTACCCCTACCTACATGTATATTACCCCTACATGTATATTACCCTACATGTATATTACCCCTACATGTATATTACCCTACATGTATATTACCCTACATGTATATTACCCTACATGTATATTACCCTACATGTATATTACCCCTACCTACATGTATATTACCCCTACCTACATGTATATTACCCCTACCTACATGTATATTACCCCTACATGTATATTACCCTACATGTATATTACCCTGCATGTATATTACCCTACATGTATATTACCCCTACCTACATGTATATTACCCCTACCTACATGTATTTACCCCTACCTACATGTATATTACCCCTACCTACATGTATATTGGTTGCACCAGGTTTTGGTTGCACCAGATCTTATAAACAATACTTGAAGACTTGTTTTTGTGCTGCTCTGTGTTTTGTTGCCAACCTTACTTTGCCTTACTTACTGACAACTTTACGGTTTTTACTTTTTAATTACCATTTATATTTTTTGTTTTTCCCTCACTCAACTTTTTTTCATTCAACTTATTCACTCCGGATGCTTTATCTGGACATGGTTGGTCAGGACCTCCAACAGCCGAAGCTAAGTAGTAACATTAACATGATGCCACCTAGTTGCAGTCACTGTACTCATAATATACAGGAGAACAATCGCCTTACGGCGAGGATAGCTGTGCTGCAAGCCCAGCTTCAGACGCAATCGTTAGGCAAGGGTAATTTCAGTGTAGGAAAGGATGAAACAGTGTCTGTGCCACCAGTAAGTACAGATAGTAGTAAAAATCCCCTCGCACGGTCCCCGCAGCCGGGCAACTTTCTCATGGCTTCTGGAGGGAAAAGCTGTAGGAATACTTAACCGGTGTCGCTCATTCAGCCGACAGAAACTTTCAACCGGTTCTCACCATTAAGCAGCGAGTCAGAGGCCGAGCCTTCTCTGGTCTCTACTCCTCCCGTTATGGGGTCTGAGACGCCGAAGCCTCCCACCATTAGCTCTGACAAATTGAAAACCCTAGTCATTGGCGACTCCTTTACCCGCAGTATTAGACTTAAAACGAATCATCCAGCGATCATACACTGTTTACCATGAGGCAGGGCTACCGACGTTAAGGCTATTCTGAAGATGGTGCTGGCTAAAGCTAAAACTGGCGAGTGTAGAGAGTATAGAGATATTGTTATCCACATCGACACCAACGATGTTAGGATGAAACAGTCAGAAGTCACCAAGTACAACATACGTAGCTTCTGCGTGTAAATCAGCTAGAAAGATGTGTCGGCATCGAGTAATTGTCTCTTGCCCCCTCCCAGTTAGGGGGGGGGGGTGATGATCTCTACAGCAGAGTCTCACAACTCAATCGCTGGTTGATAACTGTTTCATGCCCCTCCCAAAAGATAGGATTTGTAGATAATTGGCCCTCGTTCCGGGACTCACCAACAAACAGGACCAAGCCTGGCCTGCTGAGGAGTGACGGACTCTATCCTAGCTGGAGGGGTGCTTTCATGTATTGTCGCTTTCCATGTTGTCTGTAGCTTGTGAGGTGTGGAAACACTTTGTTGCTTTTATGAATTTTGTCTTGCTGCTTTTTGATCTATGTTCTCTGTCTGTATGCTACGTCTTGCTTGTCCTATGTTGCTCTGTCTGTATGCTACGTCTTGCTTGTCCTATGTTGCTCTGTCTGTATGCTATGTCTTGCTTGTCCTATGTTGCTCTGTCTTTATGCTACGTCTTGCTTGTCCTATGTTGCTCTGTCTGTATGCTTTGTCTTGCTTGTCCTATGTTGCTCTGTCTGTATCCTACGTCTTGCTTGTCCTATGTTGCTCTGTCTTTATGCTATGTCTTGCTTGTCCTATGTTGCTCTGCGTGTGCTCACTGCTCAATGATTGTCTATTGTGTAATTGTTTTTAATAACCTGTCCAGGGACTGCGATTGAAAATTAGCCGGCTGGCTAAAACCGGTACTGAAACGTTGATTAATGTGCACTCTCCCTGTAAAAATAAAATAAACTCAAACTCATCTTATCTACGAACATAGACAGGGCTCTAACTCCCCTCTAGCTCCACAATGAAATAGGGTGCAGGCCAGGCAGCAGGCTGTTACCCAGCCTGCCAGCTTAGTGGAGTCTGCCACTAGCATAGTCAATGTAGTCAGCTCAGCTATCCCCATTGAGACCGTATCTGTGCCTCGACCTAGGTTTCGCCATAACAATCTCACTAGAATAAAGACCTCCTCCATTCCTGCCATTATTGAAAGAGATCATGATACCTCACATCTCAAAATAGGGCGACTTAATGTTAGATCCCTCACTTCCAAGGCAGTTATAGTAAATTAACTAATCACTGATCATAATCTTGATGTGATTGGCCTGACTGAAACATGGCTTAAGCCTGATGAATTTATTGTGTTAAATGAGGCCTTACCTCCTGGTTACACTAGTAACCATATACCCCGCGCCCACTCCAAAATGTCTTTCGGAGCCATCATCGACTCAGTGGGTTTTGTCCAACATGCCTCCGGACCTACTCACTGCCACAGTCATACTCTGGACCTAGTTTTGTCCCATGGAATAAATGTGGTGGATCTTAATATTTTCCTCATAATCCTGGACTATCGGACCACCATTTTATTACGTTGCAATCGCAACAAATAATCTGCTCAAACCCCAACCAAGGAGCACCAAAGTTGTGCTACATATTCTCAGACAACCCAAACATTCCTTGATGCCCTTCCAGACTCCCTCTCCCTACCCAAGGATGTCAGAGGACAAAATCAGTTAACCACCTAACTGAGGAACTTAATTTAACCTTGCGCAATACCCTAGATGCAGTTGCAGCCCCCCTGTCATAAGAAACTAGCTCCCTGGTATACAGAAAATACCCGAGCTCTGAAGCAAGCTTCCAGACAATTGGAACGGAAATGGTGCCACACCAAACTGGAAGTCTTCTTCCATTTTGGAAATATCTTCCTCTGAAATATGAGGTAAAAATCCTTATCTCCAAGTCACATTGTGTTGAATCTACATGCTTTTTCTATTGGCAAAAGATATTTAAGCTTAAACGTAAAGGACAATGGGCTATGGTCCATAGTGATAACAGGAATGAATTTACATTCAGAAACACAATCAATCAAAGAAAAGTTAACGATAAAGAAGTCCGTTCTTAAATTTGAGTGGTGGACGTAATAGGAATATTCTCTTTCAGTTGTTTCAGTTGTTTCAGATATTTCTGTATTTCATTTCCAATACATTTGCAAAAAATGTCTAAAAACATGTTTTCACTTCATCTTTATGGGGTATTTATAACATGAACATAAACCATTTAGCGCTTCAAAATATGTTCAAAAGCTGTCAGCGAAATTGTCCATTTCCCATCTGAGTAGGCCTTTTCAAGAGGCTAGGTCACATGTAGGGTTAAGGAACGGTTTCACGGACACAGAATACACATAGTTCTGGCTTCACTTTGTCCGGGGAACAAAGTGAGTAGAATGGGATTATGCTTTACATGAAAACACACAATTACATTACCCAGTACATGAATGGGGTACCAGTCTATATTAGGCTGCCTGAGAGAAGGTTGGAATCCTAAACAACCCATCCAATGTAAGTACTCTGTTGTTGAAGTAAAGTAGATCAATTCGTTTCAAGTATTTTAGCAAGTGTCGACATGTGTTTGCTGAAAAGCCTTTTTTTAGTGCTTACAGTAGGTCCAATTAGATTTAGAATTTCCCTACTTTTTCGGCTTCAGGAAAAAGCTAATATTTCACTTAACAATTTTTTTTTTGTATAAATATAAATTTTACTGATGCTTTAAGTATATGATAAAATACACAATTATAATACTTGAGGGCTCTTCTCTAGTCCTCAATTTCTGAGAGAGCATTATTCAAATCACATTGAGGGGAAATATTTCATGTTCATTTTGGAGCTATTGTGAGCAAGCTATAGCATTCTGCAGTGGATTAAACTCTACTCTAAGGTTGAAAAATCGCTAATTTAAAGGGATAATCGATCCCAAACCACACATTCCAATTAATAACAGTGTTAAACACAGTTTAATAACACTAATATGTGAAAACAATATTTTTGGGTGAACAAATGCTACATTTTATCGTTATAACAAGGTGGAAGCAACGTGAAAATCACTGTGGCAATCTGTTGCAGCTCTAGTCGACTACAAAACCCACAATGCAACACACACTCTCTGGGCTGGCTAGCTAGTTAGGTTAAAAAACTTAGCTGCACACAATAACACCAAAGTCAATGACAGTATGTGTATGTGAGATGGTACTTGAAGTAGAAACTAGAAGAAACTAAATAATTCGGTACACTGTTTAGGTTGAGCACATCTAAGTGAAATATATACGTTGCCATGACAATATAAATGGAGGGATGTGTTCTAGAGAAGTATTCCCATATCATCTATTGGCTGAGTGCAGATCTTTTTTTTTTAAGTGTTAGAGGATAACACACTATAACATTTCCTATCTCCATTGACAAGAACCACAGACGGACCACTTGGAAGTTAAATCATGGGAGAATTTTTTATTTTTTTCCCACTGATAGAACATAGGCTTTTGCCAAATTGTTGAGAGTTTCATACATTTTTTTTCTAGGAGTGGATTATCACCTTTAGCTCCACCTTCCTTAGCTAGCTAAGAAAATAAATAAATGCTTACTTCCCACTTTGCAAGGGAGCCTTAACTTCACCACTACAATCACACCGCTCTAACTAATTACACAACAATTCTAAATTAAACAACAGAGGTCAGCACCCAACACATTTACTCTAAGGTTGAAGAATCTCCATTTAAGCATAGCCTTCTAAACTATCTACCCTCTTAGAAATATAATGCCCACTTTCCAGTCCATTCATCGTGCGGTATAGTGACACAGTGGCAGATGGCTAGAGCCGCCTGGGGCCTCCAGAGCCCCACTGCAGCTCCGTCTGTGTAATGTTCCATCACAGCTCACCTGATAATGGCCCGCTTTGTCTTTTCTCTCTTCTGTCCACGTCAGGCCAGTGATAGGAATTAGTGGGAAATTACAGCTGGTGATGAGTGGGTTTAACACTGTTAACTTGGTTTCCATCTCCATCAGCTCCGACAAATATGTTTATTTGTGAGGGGGCATTGTTGTTTTGCAGGGTTAGGGATAAGACTTACGATAGGTAAATGTTTTAATTCTGTGTGTGTGTATGTGTGTGTGTGTGTGTGTGTGTGTGTGTGTGTGTGTGTGTGTGTGTGTGTGTGTGTGTGTGTGTGTGTGTGTGTGTGTGTGTGTGTGTGTGTGTGTGTGTGTGTGTGTGTGTGTGTGCGTGAGAGACTTTCTTTCTCTGAGGCAAGAGGAACTGTCAATTTACCCCCCACATTTAGCTTCCCACACGTTTCTCAGTTAAACTTAGATACTGTAGAATTTGGCAAGCCAGTGAAAGTTCCATTCATTGAAACATTCTACAATGTCTAACAGGTTTGAACAATCAGGTGTTCTTCCATCATTGTTTCCCGGAAAGTGATGTAATTGTCACAGGATTGTAAGCATTATTAATAGATGTAGGATGATACATCTTGTTGCAACCAAAAACCAGATTAATGACCTCACAGTAGCTCCGTTACACACTAATACAGATAGAATCATCTGGCGTTCTTGAATCTTCCTAACACGAATTAATGATCACCCAGCAAGTCCTGCTGAACTCTGTAGAATTGCAATTCTTTACGCTCCATTTGTACACCTCAATCAATTTATGACAAAGCCATTACTCAAGGCAAAGGGAATAAAGACTTTGTGCAAGTACTATTTCTACCATTATTCTGAGGTAAAAGAGAATAAGTCATCTTTTTTTTCTTCCATTGTTGTCAGTACAACATCCATTATGGGATATATTATATATATTATGGGATATCACCAGCACACTTGGCAAAAGGTCTGCAGAGTTTATTATGCATAGTTAACATGTTAATTGGTTGGATTAATGTGAATAGTGAGATGTGGTTTAAAATACCATAATGAGAATAACCCTATAAACAAAACTGAAATAGCTGAGGTTGCTATGGTGATTGAGTGAAAGAAAGACCATGCTATAGGAGATGCTATACCTCAGGGCTGGGCTGGGCCTTAGATACAAGACAAGTGCTTCTACACCTGCATTGCTTGCTGTTTGGGGTTTTAGGCTGGGTTTCTGTACAGCACTTTTGAGATATCAGCTGATGTACGAAGGGCTATATAAAAAAAATGTATTTGATTTGAAGTTCAGTATATCCCTCTCCCTCTGTTCTGTTCTGTAGTGTGTGTTCTCCCATTGACGATCAATAAAATAACGGAAGCTCTATGTCTCTTATCAGGCTGAGTTTCCATCATTTCATCTAAGGCAACACCACTATACAGTTATCAGATATGAACAGTGCAGCGTTGTGGTCAATTTGAATTAAAGTAAGTCAAATCTCTTGTCGCTATGTGTGTTTTGTCCTATATTTTATTTTACATTTTTTTTATATCAGCCCCCATCGCCCAGGAGGCCTTTTACCTTTTGGTGGGCCGTCATTGTAAATAATAAATTGTTCTTAACTGAAAAGGTTCGATAAAACATAAAACATTCAGGGAATTAACAATAGTTGAACAAATGTCTTCCGTTTTCTAAAATAAAATAAAAAACAACTGAAAAAGACAGTTTATTTATTGAAAACATTTCCCCAAGTTTTAATTTTAAATTCAAATCACTTCACAATTTGAGTTACATCATTTCGAATTGACCCAAACTCGTACTTTATGTAATTTCACTAGACTCAATTTCAAACAGCAAAAGGAGATGACTAATACGACGACTGGTTTCAAGTACAAACAAGTCAATGAGTTTCACTCTCTCTAGATATGTAGAGAAACATGTACCGTGATAGAAATGTTAAGATGTTAAATGACGTGCATGGATCATGGCGATGCATGGTCTGTGTTCATGAATACCCCCAAAAATGTGAGTCCCAAGTCACACACACCCTATTGCCTATATAGTGCACTTAGCGCCATAGGTCTCTGGTCAAAAGTAGTGTAATGTATAGGGAAAAGGGGGCCCATTTGAGACACAGCCCATGGTACATATTACTCACCACTCTCTGACTCCTTTCATCTCATCTCTGCACAACTTATATTAGTCATCAAACAACATCACAACTGAGAGTTTTCAAAAGGAGATTAATGCAGGAATCTCTTTCATAAATCCTCAAAAGAGATCTCCCTCACATATAATTGACTCCGAGTATACAGTATGTGTGAATCTCAAATGTCACCATATTCCCTATACAGTGCACTACTTTTGACCAGAGTCCTGTGGGGGCACTAAGTAGGGAATAGGATGCCATTTGGGAAGCAGACCTATGTGTGGAAGCAGACTAACAGGATGCAGATTGAGGTAAGACATCAAGGACATTATGTTACTCAACTTGTCTTTTGCTCAACGGTTTGCAGGCAGGGGTTAGGGTTAGGATATTGAGTTGGGATACTTTTAATAACATGTTTATACTAAATCAACAATCTGTTAACAATGTTTACATTAGCAGGAATGTATAATTCAAAGTCAGAAACAGACACATCCCATTCAGCACAATGAAGTAGGAGCTATAGTACGATTGGACAATAGCATTAAAATAGTCAATATAACACAAGCAGGCTGTAGCTATAGTACCTGTCCAACGATATACCTTGTTCCTCAAATCAAATGTGATTTGTCGACTTTGTCTCGGTTCTAACAACACCCGTGCCAATTCAAAACACCAGCTTTTCTGGCGTTATCACTTAAATGTAATCAAATTGTACAACTGAAGATCAACACAAGAAAAAAAGATTGGCAGAGTGTCAGATGAAAGAGCAATTTTAAATCGTGCCAGAAAGCTAAGTTTAAATTTGTCAATAAATTCACTAGCTAGCGCCAGCTGTTTACGGGCGGTAACCATAGCAACGTGGCCACTGAGGCAGCACCAACGGTTTTCTTCCTGGGAAGGAGAGGAGGACCAAAATGCAGCGTGGTTATGGTTGAACATCTTTAATAAAGATGATAACGTCAACAAAATACAGATAGAAAACAAGAAAACATGGAGGAAAAAAAAACCCGAAACAGTCCTAACTGGTGCAAAACACAGAGACAGGAACAACCGAACCAGTCCTAACTGGTGCAAAACACAGAGACAGGAACAACCGAACCAGTCCTAACTGGTGCAAAACACAGAGACAGGAAACATCACCCACGAAATACCCAAAGAATGTGGCTGCCAAAAATATGGTTCCCAATCAGAGACAACGATAAACACCTGCCTCTGATTGAGAACCACTCTAGGCAACCATAGAATTAGAATACCTAGAATACTACACTGAACACAACCCCATCAATCTACAAAAACCCCTAGACAAGACAAACACATAATCACCCATGTCACACCCCGGCCTAACCACAATAATAAAGAGAACACAGAATACTAAGGCCAGGGCGTGACAGGAGACAGAGAGACTTTTCCCCCCTTTCTATTGAATATCAATCAGAGAAGGGAAGAATCCATTTTAAAAACAGAATTCAGAGGGAGAACCCCGGAAACTGTGTTTGCCGACTGCACACACAACAGGACTGTGACAAACCTGTTATTTTACACAGGACACACTACTGCCTGGCATACGACCGTAACCAGACATTTCAGCTATACGACAAAGAAAGGCATCAGCAAGGGAAGGACAGTGAAAAGGACCATGAAGGCAGGTTTCTGACGGTACGCGTGTACCAAAATGGCACTGTCATGGTCCAAGGCAGTGAGGCTACCCTCTCCTGAACAGCTAATCAAAGGGCTACCCAGACCCCTCTTTTACACTGTTACTACTCTCTGTTTATTATCTATGCATAGTCACCTTAACTTTACCTACATGTACATAGTACCTCAATTACCTCAACTAACCGATGCCCCCGCACATTGACTCTGTACGGGTACCCCTTGTATATAGCCTCCACATTGACTCTGTACCGGTACCCCCTGTATATAGCCTCCACATTGACTCTGTACCGTAACACCCTGTATATAGCCTCCACATTGACTCTGTACAGGTAACCCCTGTATATAGCCTCCACATTGACTCTGTACTGGTACCCCCTGTATATAACCTCCACATTGACTCTGTACCGGTACCCCCTGTATATAGCCTCCACATTGACTCTGTACCGTAACACCCTGTATATAGTCTCCACAATGACTCTGTTCTGGTACCCCCTGTATATAGCCTCCACATTGACTCTGTACCGGTACCCCCTGTATATAGTCTCCACAATGACTCTGTTCTGGTACCCCCTGTATATAGTCTCCACATTGACTCTGTACCGGTACCCCCTGTATATAGCCTCCACATTGACTCTGTACCGGTACCTCCTGTATATAGTCTCCACATTGACTCTGTACCGGTACCCCCTGTATATAGTCTCCACATTGACTCTGTACCGGTACCCCCTGTATATAGCCTCCACATTGACCTCTGTACCGGTACCCCCTGTATATAGCCTCCACATTGACTCTGTACCGGTACCCCCTGTATATAGCCTCCACATTGACTCTGTACCGGTACCTCCTGTATATAACCTCCACATTGACTCTGTACCGGTACCCCCTGTATATAGTCTCCACAATGACTCTGTTCTGGTACCCCCTGTATATAGCCTCCACATTGACTCTGTACCGGTACCCACTGTATATAGCCTCCACATTGACTCTGTACCGGTACCTCCTGTATATAGCCTCCACATTGACTCTGTACCGGTACCTCCTGTATATAGCCTCCCATTGACTCTGTACCCGGTACCTCCTGTATATAGCCTCCACATTGACTCTGTACCAGTACCCCCTGTATATAGCCTCCACATTGACTCTGTACCGGTACCCCCTGTATATAGTCTCCACAATGACTCTGTACCGGTACCCCCTGTATATAGCCTCCACATTGACTCTGTACCGGTACCTCCTGTATATAGCCTCCACATTGACTCTGTACTGGTACCCCCTGTATATAGTCTCCATATTGACTCTGTACCGGTACCCCCTGTATATAGCCTCCACATTGACTCTGTACCGGTACCTCCTGTATATAGCCTCCACATTGACTCTGTACCGGTACCCCCTGTATATAGCCTCCACATTGACTCTGTACGGTACCCCCTGTATATAGCCTCCACATTGACTCTGTACTGGTACCCCCTGTATATAGCCTCCACATTGACTCTGTACCGGTACCTCCTGTATATAGCCTCCACATTGACTCTGTACCGGTACCCCCTGTATATAGCCTCCACATTGACTCTGTACCGGTACCTCCTGTATATAGCCTCCACATTGACTCTGTACCGGTACCCCCTGTATATAGCCTCCACATTGACTCTGTACCGGTACCCCCTGTATATAGCCTCCACATTGACTCTGTACCGGTACCTCCTGTATATAGCCTCCACATTGACTCTGTACCGGTACCTCCTGTATATAGCCTCCACATGACTTCGTACGTACCCCCTGTATATAGCCTCCACATTGACTCTGTACCGGTACCCCCCTGTATATAGCCTCCACATTGACTCTGTACCGGTACCCCCTGTATATAACCTCCACATTGACTCTGTACCGGTACCCTCTGTATATAGTCTCCACATTGACTCTGTACCGGTACCTCCTGTATATAGCCTCCACATTGACTCTGTACCGGTACCTCCTGTATATAGCCTCCACATTGACTCTGTACCAGTACCCCCTGTATATAGCCTCCACATTGACTCTGTACCGGTACCTCCTGTATATAGCCTCCACATTGACTCTGTACTGGTACCCCCTGTATATAGCCTCCACATTGACTCTGTACCGGTACCTCCTGTATATAGCCTCCACATTGACTCTGTACCGGTACCTCCTGTATATAGCCTCCACATTGACTCTGTACTGGTACCTCCTGTATATAACCTCCACATTGACTCTGTACCGGTACCCCTGTATATAGCCTCCACATTGACTCTGTACCGTAACACCCTGTATATAGCCTCCACATGACTCTGTACCGGTACCCCCTGTATATAGCCTCCACATTGACTCTGTACCGGTACCTCCTGTATATAGCCTCCACATTGACTCTGTACCGGTACCTCCTGTATATAACCTCCACATTGACTCTGTACCGGTACCCCCTGTATATAGCCTCCACATTGACTCTGTACCGTAACACCCTGTATATAGCCTCCACATTGACTCTGTACCGGTACCCCTGTATATAGCCTCCACATTGACTCTGTACCGGTACCTCCTGTATATAGCCTCCACATTGACTCTGTACCGGTACCTCCTGTATATAGCCTCCACATTGACTCTTTACAGGTACAACCCTGTATATAGCCTCCACAATTGACTCTGTACCGGTACCTCCTGTATATAGCCTCCACATTGACTCTGTACCGGTACCTCCTGTATATAGCCTCCACATTAACTCTGTTACCGGTACCTCCTGTATATAACCTCCACATTGACTCTGTACTGGTACCCCCTGTATATAGCCTCCACATTGACTCTGTACCGGTACCTCCTGTATTATAGCCTCCAAATGACTCTGTACCGGTCACCCCCTGTATATAGCCTCCACATTGACTCTGTACCGTAACACCCTGTATATAGCCTCCACATTGACTCTGTACCGGTACCTCCTGTATATAGCCTCCACACGACTACTGTTACCGGTACCTCCTGTATATAACCTCCACCCTTGAACTCTGTACCGGTACCTCCTGTATATAGCCTCCACATTGACTCTGTACCGTAACACCCTGTATATAGCCTCCACATTGACTCTGTCACCGGTACCTCCCTGTATATAGCCTCCACATTGACTCTGTAGCCGGTACCTCCTGTATATAGCCCTCCACATTGACTCTGTACCGGTACCCCCTGTATATAGCCTCCACATTGACTCTGTACCAGGTACCTCCTGTATATAGCCTCCACATTGCACTCTGTACCGGTACCTCCTGTATATAGCTCCACATTGACTCTGTACCGGTACCTCCTGTATATAGCTCCACATTGACTCTGTACCGGTACCTCCTGTATATAGCCTTCCACATTGACTCTGTACCGTAACACCCTGTATATAGCCATCCACATTGACTCTGTACCGGTACCTCCTGTATATAGCCTCCACATTGACTCTGTACCGGTACCTCCTGTATATAGCCTCCACAATTGACTCTGTACCGGTAACACCTGTATATAGCCTCCACATTGACTCTGTACCGGTACCTCCTGTATATAGCCTCCCACATTGACTCTGTACCGGTACCTCCTGTATATAGCCTCCACATTGACTCTGTACCGGTACCTCCTGTATATAGCCTCCACATTGACTCTGTACCGGTACTTCCTGTATATAGCCTCCACATTGACTCTGTACTGGTACCCCCCTGTATATAGCCTCACATTGACTCTGTACCGGTACCCCCTGTATATAGCCTCCACATTGACTCTGTCCGGTACCCCCTGTATATACCTCCACATTGACTCATGTACCGGTACCCTCCTGTATATAAGCCTCACATTGACTCTGTACCGGTACCTCCTGTATATAGCCATCCACATTGACTCTGTACCGGTACCTCCTGTATATAACCTCCACATTGACTCTGTTACCGGTACCTCCTGTATATAGCCTCCACATTGACTCTGTACGCGGTACCTCCTGTATATAGCCTCCACATTGACTCATGTACGGTACCTCTGTATATAGCCTCCACATTGACTCTGTACCGGTACCCCCTGTATATAGCCTCCACATCTGACTCTGTACCGTAACACCCTGTATATAGCCTCCACATTGACTCGTACCGTAACACCCTGTATATAGCCTCCACATTGACTCTGTACCGGTAACCCCCTGTATATAGCCTCCACATTGACTCTGTACCGGTACCCCCTGTATATAGCCTCCACATTGACTCTGTACGGTACCCCCTGTATATAGCCTCCACATTGACTCTGTACCGGTACCTCCTGTAATATAGCCTCCACATTGACTCTGTACCCGTACCCCCTGTATATAGCCTCCACATTGACTCTGTACCGGTACCCCCTGTATATAGCCTCCACATTGACTCTGTACCGGTACCTCCTGTATATAGCCTCCACATTGACTCTGTACCGTAACACCTGTATATAGCCTCCACATTGACCTCTGTACCGGTACCCCTGTATATAGCCTCCACATTGACTCTGTACCGGTACCCCCTGTATATAGCTCCACATTGACCTGTACCGGTACCTCCTGTATATAACCTCCACATTGACTCTGTACCGGTACCCCCTGTATATAGCCTCCACATTGACTCTGTACCGGTACCCCCTGTATATAGCCTCCACATTGACTCTGTACCGGTACCCCCTGTATATAGCCTCCACATTGACTCTGTACGCGTTACCCCCTGTATATAGCCTCCACATTGACTCTGTACCGGTACCTCCTGTATATAACCTCCACATTGACTCTGTATCGGTACCCCCGTATATAGCCTCCACACCTGACTCGTACCGGTACCTCCTGTATATAGCCTCCACATTGACTCTGTACCGGTACCTCCTGTATATAGCCTCAACATTGACTCTGTACCGTAACACCCGTAATATCGCTCCACATTGACTCTGTATCGGTAATCAGGTATGAGCCTCCACATTGACTCTGTACCGGCTACCTCCTGTATATAGCCTCCACATGACTCTGTACCGTAACACCCTGTATATAGCCTCCACATTGACTCTGTACCGGTACCTCCTGTATATAGCCTCCACATTGACTCTGTACCGGTACCTCCTGTATATAGCCTCCACATTGACTCTGTACCGGTACCTCCTGTATATAGTCTCCACACTGACTCTGTACCGGTACCTCCTGTATATAGCCTCCACATTGACTCTGTACCGGTACCTCCTGTATATAGCCTCCACATTGACTCTGTACCGTAACACCCTGTATATAGCCTCCACATTGACTCTGTACCGGTACTCTGTATATAGGCCTCCACATTGACTCTGTACGGTACCTCCTGTATATAGCCCCACATTGACTCTGTACCGTAACACCTGTATATAGCCTCCACATTGACTCTGTACGGTACCTCCTGTATATAGCCTCCACATTGACTCTGTACCGGTACCTCCTGTATAGCCTCACATTGACTCTGTACCGGTACCTCCTGTATATAGCCTCCACATTGACTCTGTACCGGTACCTCCTGTATATAGCCTCCACATTGACTCTGTACTGGTACCCCCTGTATATAGCCTCCACATTGACTCTGTACGGTACCCCCTGTATATAGCCTCCACATTGACTCTGTACCGGTACCCCCTGTATATAACCTCCACATGACTCTGTACGGTACCTCCTGTATATAGCCTCCACATTGACTCTGTTGTAACACTGGTACATCCTGTATATAGCCTCCACATTGACTCTGTACCGGTATCCTCCTGTATATAACCTCCACATTTGACTCTTGTACCTGGTACTCCTGATATATTTAGCCTCCCCATTGACTCTTTACCGGTTACCTGCCTGTATATAGCCTCCACATTGACTCTGTACCGGTACCTCCTGTATATAGCCTCCACATTGACTCTGTACCGGTACCCCCTGTATATAGCCTCCACATTGACTCTGTTACCGTAACACCCTGTATATAGCCTCCACATGACTCTGTACCGTAACACCCTGTATATAGCCTCCACATTGACTCTGTACCGGTACCCCCTGTAGATAGACCTCCACATTGACTCTGTACCGGTACCTCCTGTATATAGGCCTCCACATTGACTCTGTACCGGGTACCTCCTGTATCATAGCCTCCACATTTGACTCTGTACCGGTAACACGTCCTTGTATATAGCCTCCACATTTTGACTCTGTACCGGCTACCTCCTGTATATAGCATCCACATTGAATCTGTACCGGTACCCTCCTTGTATATTAGCCTCCACATTGACTCTGTACCGGTACCTCCTGTATATAGCCTCCACATTGACTCTGTACCGTTGGTACCTCCCTGTAATAACCTCCACATTGATCTCTGTACCGGTACCTCCTGTATATAGGCCTCCAACATTGACTCTGTACGGTACCTCCTTGTATATAGCTCCACAGTGACTCTGTACCGGTACCGCTGTATATAGGCCTCCACATTGACTCTGTACCGGTACCTCCTGTATATAGCCTACCACATTGACTCTTTGTACGGTGACCTTCTGTATATCAGCCCTCCACATTGACCGATCTTGTACAGGGTACCTACCTGTATATAGTCCTCCACAATTGGACTCTGTACCGGTTACCTCACTGTATATAGCCTCCACATTGACTCTTTTACCGGTACCCCCTGTATAACCTCGCAACATTGCTCTGCTACCGCGTACCCCTCTGTATATAGCTCCACATGGACTCTTGTACCAGTTACCCCCTGTATATTAGCCTCCACATTGGACTCTTACCAGGGTACCCCCTGTAATACCTCCACATTGACTTCCCTTGTACCAGTACCCCTGTATATAGCCTCCACATTGACTCTGTACCGGTAACCCCCTGTATATAGCCTCACAATTGACTCTGTACCGGTACCCCCTGTATATAGCCTCCACATGACTCTTTACCGGTACCTCCTGTATATAGCCTCCACATTGACTCTGTACTGGTACCTCCTGTATATAGCCTCCACATTGACTCTGTACCCCTTACCCCCTGCCTATATAGCCTCCACATTGACTCTGTACTGGTACCTCCTGTATATAAGCCTCCACATTGACTTCTGTACCAGTACCCCTATATTAGCCTCACATGAACTCTGCACCCGGTACCTCCTGCTTATATAGCCTCACATTGACTCTGTACCGGTACCCCCTGTATATAGCCTCCACATTGACCTCTGTACGGTACCTCCATGTATATAGCCTCCACATTGACTCTGTACTGGTACCCTGTTATTATAAGCCTCCACCTATTACTCTGTACCGGTACCTCCTGTTATATAGCCTCCACATTGACTCGGTACCGGTACCCCCTGATAATAGCCTCCACATGACTCGTTGCTGTATAAGCCTCCACATTGACTCTGTACCGGTACCCCTGTATATAGCCCCCCATTGACTCTGTACCCGGTACCCCCTGTATATAGCCTCACATTGACTCTGTACCGGTACCTCCGTACTTATAGCCTCCAAAATTGACTCTGTACCGGCGGTACCTCCTGTATATAGCCTCCACACTGTACTCTGTAATAGGTACCTCTGCTATAAACCTCCCTTGACTCTGTACCGGTACTCCTGTATATAGCCTCCACATTGACTCTGTACCGGAAACACCCTGTATATAGCCTCCACATTGGACTAGTACCGGTACCTCCTGTATATAGCCTCCACATTGACTCTGTACGCTCACCTCCTGTATTATACTCCCACATTGACTCTGTACCGGTACCTCCTGTATATAGCCTCCACATTGACTCTGTACCGGGACCTCATTGTATATAGCCTCCACATTGACTCTGTACCGGGACCCCCTGTATATAGCCTCCACATTGGACTCTGTAC